>NW_027478598.1:300000-469690 GCF_051014685.1 Ptiloglossa arizonensis | reverse complement strand
CGTATAACGTAAAACGTATAACGTACGTAACGTATAACGTATAACGTATAACGTATAACGTATAACGTATAACGTATAACGTATAACGTATAACGTATAACGTATAACGTAACGTATAACGTAAAACGTATAACGTATAACGTATAACGTATAACGTATACGTATAACGTATCACGTATAAGGTATGACCTATAACGCATAACGTATAGCGTATAACGTATAACGTATAACGCATAACGTTTAACGTATAACCTATAACGTCTAACGTATAACGTATAACGTATAACGTATATCCTATAACGCATAACGTATAACGTATAACGTATACGTATAACGTATAACGTATAACGTAAAACGTTTAATGTATAACCTATAACGTCTAACGTATAACGTATAACGTATAACGTATACCGTATAACGTATAACGTATAACGTATAACGTATAACGTCAAACGTATAACGTATAACGTATAACGCATAAAGTATAACGTATAACGCATAACGCATAACGTATAACGTATAACGTATAACGTATAATATATAACGTATAACGTATACGTATACGTATAACGTATATCGTATAACGTATAACGTATAACGTATACGTTTAACGTATAACGTATAACGTATAACGTATAACGTATAACGTATAACGTATAACGTATAACGTATAACGTACAGCGTATAACGTCAAACGTGTAACGTATAACGTATAACGTATAACGTATAACGCATAACGTATAACGTATAACGTATAACGTATAACGTATAACGTATAACGTATAACGTATAACGTATACCGTATAACGTATAACGTATAACGTATACCGTATAACGCATAACGTATAACGTATAACGTATAACGTATAATACTATAACGTATAACGTATAACGTATAACGTATATCGTGTAACGTATAACGTATAACGTATAACGTTTAACGTATAACGTATAACGTATAACGTACAACGTATAACGTATAACGTATATCGTATAACGTATTACGTATAACGTATAACGTTTAACGTATAACGTATAACGTATAACGTATAACGTATAACGTATAACGTATAACGTAACGTATAACGTATAACGTATAACGTATAACGTATAACGTATAACGTTTAACGTATAACCTATAACGTCTAACGTATAACGTATAACGTGTAACGTATATCCTATAACGCATAACGTATAACGTATTACGTATAACGTATAACGTATAACGTATAACGTATAACGTATAACGTATAACTTATAACGTGAAACGTATTTCATATTACGTATAACGAGTAACGTATAACGTATAACGTATAACGTATAACGTATAACGTATAACGTATAACGTATAACGTAAGTAAACGAATAACGTATAACGTAAAACGTATAACGTATAACGTATAATGTATAACGTATAACGTATAACGTATAACGTAAAACGTATAACGTATAACGTATAACGTATAACGTATAACGTATAACGTATAACGTACAACGTATAACGTACAACGTATCGTATAACGTATAACGTATAACGTATAACGTATAACGTATAACGTTTAACGTATAACGTATAACGTATAACGTATAACGCATAACGTATAACGTATAACGTATAACGTATAACGTATAACGTATAACGTATAACGATATAACGTATAACGTATAACGTATAACGTATAACGTATAACGTTTAACGTATACCTATAACGTCTAACGTATAACGTATAACGTATAACGTATATCCTATAACGCATAACGTATAACGTATAACGTATATCGTATAACGTATAACGTATAACGTAAAACGTTTAACGTATAACCTATAACGTCTAACGTATAACGTATAACGTATAACGTATACCGTATAACGTATAACGTATAACGTATAACGTATAACGTATAACGTCAAACTTATAACGTATAATGTATAACGCATAACGTATAACGTATAACGCATAACGCATAACGTATAACGTATAACGTATAACGTATAATATATAACGTATAACGTATAACGTATAACGTATATCGTATAACGTATAACGTATAACGTATAACGTTTAACGTATAACGTATAACGTATAACGTATAACCTATAACGTATAACGTATAACGTATAACGTACAGCGTATAACGTCAAACGTGTAACGTATAACGTATAACGTATAACGTATAACGTATAACGCATAACTTATAACGTATAACGTATAACGCATAACCTATAACGTATAACGTATAACGTATAACGTATACGTACAACGTATAACGTATAACGTATATCGTATAACGTATTACGTATAACGTATAACGTATAACGTATAACGTATAACGTATACGTATAACGTATAACGTTTAACGTATAACGTATAACGTATAACGTATAACGTATAACGTATAACGTATAACGTATAACGTATAACGTATAACGTATAACTATAACGTATAACTTATTAACGTATAACGTATAACGTATAACGTATAACGTATAACGTATAACGTATAACGTATAACGTAAACGTATAACGTATAACGTATAACGTATAACGTATAACGTATAACGTATAACGTATAACGTATAACGTATAACGTATAACGTATAACGTATAACGTATAACGTATAACGTATAACGTATAACGTATAACGTATAACGTATAACGTATAACGTATAACGTATAACGTATAACGTATAACGTATAACGTATAACGTATAACGTATAACGTATAACGTATATCCTATAACGCATAACGTAACGTATAACGTATATCGTATAACGTATAACGTATAACGTATAACGTATAACGTATAGTAACGTATAACTTATAACGTGAAACGTATTTCATATTACGTATAACGAGTAACGTATAACGTATAACGTATAACGTATAACGTATAACGTATAACGTATAACGTATAACGAATAACGAATAACGTAAAACGTATAACGTATAACGTATAATGTATAACGTATAACGTATAACGTATAACGTAAACGTATAACGTATAACGTATAACGTATAACGTATAACGTATAACGTATAACGTATAACGTATAACGTATAACGTATAACGTATAACGTATAACGTTTAACGTATAACCGTATAACGTCTAACGTATAACGTATAACGTATAACGTATATCCTATAACGCATAACGTATAACGTATAACGTATAACGTATATCGTATATCGTATAACGTATAACGTATAACGTAAAACGTTTAACGTATAACCTATAACGTCTAACGTATAACGTATAACGTATAACGTATACCGTATAACGAATAATGTATAACGTATACGTATAACGTCAAACGTATAACGTATAACGCATAACGTATAACGTATAACGCATAACGTATAACGTATAACGTATAACGCATAACCTATAACGTATAACGTATAACGTATAACGTATAACGTACAACGTATAACGTATAACGTATATCGTATAACGTATTACGTATAACGTATAACGTTTAACGTAACGTATAACGTATAACGTATAACGTATAACGTATAACGTATAACGTATAACGTATAACGTATAACGTATGACGTATAACGTTTAACGTATAACGTATAACGTATAACGTATAACGTATAACGTATAACGTATAACGTATAACGTATAACGTATAACGTATAACGTAAAACGTATAACGAATAACGTATAACGTATAACGTATAACGTATAACGTATGACGTATCACGTATAAGGTATGACCTATAACGCATAACGTATAGCGTATAACGCATAACGTATACCGTATAACGTATAACGTATAACGTATAACGTATAACGTATAACGTATAACCTATAACGTATAACGTATAACGTATAACGTATAACGTATAACGTATAACGTATAACGTATAACGTAACGTATAACGTATAACGTATAACGTATAACGTATATCCTATAACGCATAACGTAACGTATAACGTATAACGTATAACGTATAACGTATAACGTATAACGTATAACGTATAACGTAAACGTATAACGTATAACGTATAACGTATAACGTATAACGTATAACGTATAACGTATAACGTATAACGTATAACGTATAACGTATAACGTATAACGTGTAACGTATAACGTATAACGTATAACGTATAACGTATAACGTATAACGTATAACGTATAACGTATAACGTATAACGTATAACGTATAACGTATAACGTAAAACGTATAACGTATAACGTATAACGTATAACCTATAACGTCTAACGTATAACGTATAACGTATAACGTATAACGTATAACGTATAACGTATAACGTATAACGTATAACGTATAACGTATTACTTATAACGTAAAACGTATTACACATTACGTATAACGAGTAACGTATACCGTGTAACGTATAACGTATAACGTATAACGTATAACGTATAACGTATAACGTATAACGTATAACGTATAACGTATAACGAATAACGTATAACGTATAACGTATAACGTATAACGTATAACGTATAACGCATAACGTATACCGTATAACGTATAACGTCAAACGTATAACGTATAACGTATAACGTATAACGCATAACGTATAACGCATACCGTATAACGTATAACGTATAACGTATAACGTATAACGTATAACGTCAAACGTGTAACGTATAACGTATAACGTATAGCGTATAACGTTTAACGTATAACGTATAACGTATAACGTATAACGTATAACGTATAACGTATAACGTATAACGTATAACGTATAACGTAACGTATAACGTATAACGTATAACGTATAACGTATAACGTATAACGTATAACGTATAACGTATAACGTATAACGTATAACGTATAACGTATAACGTATAACGTACAGCGTATAACGTCAAACGTATAACGTATAACGTATAACGTTTAACGTATAACGTATAACGTATAACGTATAACGTATAACGTATAACGTATAACGTATAACGTATAACGTATAACGTATGACGTATAACGTTTAACGTATAACGTATAACGTATAACGTATAACGTATAACGTATAACGTATAACGTATAACGTATAACGTATAACGTATAACGTATAACGTATAACGTATAACGTATAACGTATAACGTACAGCGTATAACGTCAAACGCATAACGTATAACGTATAACGAATAACGTATAACGCATAACGTATAACGTATACCGTATAACGTATAACGTATAACGTATAACGTATAACGTATAACGTATAACGTCAAACGTGTAACGTATAACGTATAACGTACAGCGTATAACGTTTAACGTATAACGTATAACGTATAACGTATAACGTATAACGTATAACGTATAACGTATAACGTAAAACGTATAACGTATAACGTATAACGTATAACGTATAACGTATAACGTATAACGTATAACGTATAACGTATAACATATAACGTATAACGTATAACGTATAACGTATAACGTATAACGTATAACGTATAACGTATAACGTATAACGTATAACGTATAACGTATAACGTATAACGTATAACGTATAACGTATAACGTATAACGTATAACGTATAACGTATAACGTATAACGTATAACGTATAACGTATAACGTATAACGTATAACGTATAACGTATAACGTATAACGTATAACGTATAACGTATATCCTATAACGCATAACGTATAACGTATATCGTATAACGTATAACGTATAACGTATAACGTAAAACGTATAACGTATAACGTATAACGTATAACGTTTAACGTATAACGTATAACGCGTAACGTATAACGTATAACGTAAAACGTATAACGTATAACGTATAACGTATAACGTATAACGTATAACGTGTAACGTATAACGTATAACGTATAACGCGTAACGTATAACGTATAACGTATATCGTATAACGTATAACGTATAACGTAAAACGTTTAACGTATAACCTATAACGTCTAACGTATAACGTATAACGTATAACGTATAACGTATAACGTATAACGTATAACGTATAACGTATAACGTATAACGTATAACGTATAACGTATAACGTATAACGTATAACGTATAACGTATAACGTATAACGTATAACGTATAACGTATAACGTATAACGTATAACGTATAACGTATAACGTACAACGTATCACGTATAACGTATATCCTATAACGCATAATGTATTGCGTATAACGCATAACGTATACCGTATAACGTATAACGTCAAACGTATAACGTATAACGTGTAACGTATAACGTATAACGTATAGCGTATAACGTTTAACGTATAACGTATAACGTATAACGTATAACGTATAACGTATAACGTATAACGTATAACGTATAACGTATAACGTATAACGTATAACGTATAACGTATAACGTATAACGTATAACGTATAACGTATAACGTATAACGTATAACGTACAGCGTATAACGTCAAACGAATAACGTATAACGTATAACGTATAACGTGTAACGTATAACGTATAACGCATAACGTATAACGTATAACGTATAACGCATAACGTATAACGTATAACGTATAACGCATAACGTATAACGTATAACGTATAACGTATAACGTATAACGTATAACGTATAACGTATAACGTATAACGTATAACGTATAACGTATAACGTATAACGTATAACGTACAGCGTATAACGTCAAACGCATAACGTATAACGTATAACGAATAACGTATAACGTATAACGTTTAACGTATAACGTATAACGTATAACGTATAACGTATAACTTATAACGTAAAACGTATTACACATTACGTATAACGAGTAACGTATACCGTGTAACGTATAACGTATAACGTATAACGTATAACGTATAACGTATAACGTATAACGTATAACGTATAACGTATAACGAATAACGTATAACGTATAACGTATAACGTATAACGTATAACGTATAACGTATAACGTATATCCTATAACGCATAACGTATAACGTATAACGTATATCGTATAACGTATAACGTATAACGTATAACGTATAACGTATAACGTATAACGTATAACGTATAACGTATAACGTATAACGTATAACGTATAACGTATAACGTATAACGTAAAACGTATAACGTATAACGTATAACGTATAACGTATAACGTACAGCGTATAACGTCAAACGAATAACGTATAACGTATAACGTATAACGTATATCGTATAACGTATAACGTATAACGTAAAACGTTTAACGTATAACCTATAACGTCTAACGTATAAATTATAACGTATAACGTATAACGTATAACGTATAACGTATAACGTATAACGTATAACGTATAACGTATAACGTATAACGTATAACGTATAACGTATAACGTATAACGTATAACGTACAGCGTATAACGTCAAACGAATAACGTATAACGTATAACGTATAACGTATAACGTATAACGTATAACGCATAACGTATAACGTATAACGTATAACGCATAACGTATAACGTATAACGTATAACGTATAACGTATAACGTATAACGTATAACGTATAACGTATAACGTATAACGTATAACGTATAACGTATAACGTATAACGTATAACGTATAACGTACAGCGTATAACGTCAAACGCATAACGTATAACGTATAACGAAT
Organism: Ptiloglossa arizonensis; assembly: GCF_051014685.1. Classification (NCBI taxonomy): domain Eukaryota; kingdom Metazoa; phylum Arthropoda; class Insecta; order Hymenoptera; family Colletidae; genus Ptiloglossa; species Ptiloglossa arizonensis. The sequence continues at coordinate 462,100 of NW_027478598.1, read as the reverse complement.
AACGTATAACGTATAACGTTTAACGTATAACGTATAACGTATAACGTATAACGTATAACTTATAACGTAAAAGGTATTACACATTACGTATAACGAGTAACGTATACCGTGTAACGTATAACGTATAACGTATAACGTATAACGTATAACGTATAACGTATAACGTATAACGTATAACGTATAACGAATAACGTATAACGTATAACGTATAACGTATAACGTAGAACGTATAACGTATAACGTATATCCTATAACGCATAACGTATAACGTATAACGTATATCGTATAACGTATAACGTATAACGTAAAACGTTTAACGTATAACCTATAACGTCTAACGTATAACGTATAACGTATAACGTATACTATAACGCATAACGTATAACGTGTAACTTATATCGTATAACGTATAACGTATAACGTAAAACGTTTAACGTATAACCTATAACGTCTAACGTATAACGTATAACGTATAACGTATACCGTATAACGTATAACGTATAACGTATAACGTATAACGTATAACCTCAAACGTATAACGTATAACGCATAACGTATAACGTATAACGCATAACGCATAACGTATAACGTATAACGTATAACGTATAATATATAACGTATAACGTATAACGTATAACGTATATCGTGTAACGTATAACGTATAACGTATAACGTTTAACGTATAACGTATAACGTATAACGTATAACGTATAACGTATAACGTATAACGTATAACGTATAACGTATAACGTACAGCGTATAACGTCAAACGTGTAACGTATAACGTATAACGTATAACGTATAACGCATAACGTATAACGTATAACGTATAACGCATAACCTATAACGTATAACGTATAACGTATAACGTATAACGTACAACGTATAACGTATAACGTATATCGTATAACGTATTACGTATAACGTATAACGTTTAACGTATAACGTATAACGTATAACGTATAACGTATAACGTATAACGTATAACGTATAACGTTTAACGTATAACGTATAACGTATAGCGTATAACGTATAACGTATAACGTATAACGTATAACGTATAACGTATAACGTAAAACGTATAACGAATAACGTATAACGTATAACGTATAACGTATGACGTATCACGTATAAGGTATGACCTATAACGCATAACGTATAGCGTATAACGCATAACGTATAACGTATAACGTATAACGTTTAACGTATAACGTATAGCGTATAACGTATATCCTATAACGCATAACGTATAACGTATAACGTATATCCTATAACGTATAACGTATAACGTAAAACGTATAACGTGTAACGTATAACGTATGACGTATAACGTATAACGTATAACGTATAACGTATAACGTATAACGTATAACGTATAACGTATAACGTATAACGTATAACGTATAACGTATAACGTATAACGTATAACGTAAAACGTATAACGTATAACGTATAACGTATAACGTATAACGTATAACGTATCACGTATAAGGTATGACCTATAACGCATAACGTATAGCGTATAACGTATAACGTATAACGCATAACGTTTAACGTATAACCTATAACGTCTAACGTATAACGTATAACGTATAACGTATATCCTATAACGCATAACGTATAACGTATAACGTATATCGTATAACGTATAACGTATAACGTAAAACGTTTAATGTATAACCTATAACGTCTAACGTATAACGTATAACGTATAACGTATACCGTATAACGTATAACGTATAACGTATAACGTATAACGTCAAACGTATAACGTATAACGTATAACGCATAAAGTATAACGTATAACGCATAACGCATAACGTATAACGTATAACGTATAACGTATAACATATAACGTATAACGTATAACGTATAACGTATAACGTATATCGTATAACGTATAACGTATAACGTATAACGTTTAACGTATAACGTATAACGTATAACGTATAACGTATAACGTATAACGTATAACGTATAACGTATAACGTACAGCGTATAACGTCAAACGTGTAACGTATAACGTATAACGTATAACGTATAACGCATAACGTATAACGTATAACGTATAACGTATAACGTATAACGTATAACGTATAACGTATAACGTATACCGTATAACGTATAACGTATAACGTATACCGTATAACGCATAACGTATAACGTATAACGTATAACGTATAATATATAACGTATAACGTATAACGTATAACGTATATCGTGTAACGTATAACGTATAACGTATAACGTTTAACGTATAACGTATAACGTATAACGTACAACGTATAACGTATAACGTATATCGTATAACGTATTACGTATAACGTATAACGTTTAACGTATAACGTATAACGTATAACGTATAACGTATAACGTATAACGTATAACGTATAACGTTTAACGTATAACGTATAACGTATAGCGTATAACGTATAACGTATAACGTATAACGTATAACGTATAACGTATAACGTAAAACGTATAACGAATAACGTATAACGTATAACGTATAACGTATGACGTATCACGTATAAGGTATGACCTATAACGCATAACGTATAGCGTATAACGCATAACGTATAACGTATAACGTATAACGTATAACGTATAACGTATAACGTATAACGTATAACGTATAACGTATAACGTACAGCGTATAACGTCAAACGTGTAACGTATAACGTATAACGTATAACGTATAACGCATAACGTATAACGTATAACGTATAACGTATAACGTATAACGTATAACGTATAACGTATAACGTATACCGTATAACGTATAACGTATAACGTATAACGTATAACGTATAACGTATATCGTATAACGTACAGCGTATAACGTCAAACGTGTAACGTATAACGTATAACGTATAACGTATAACGCATAACGTATAATGTATAACGTATAACGCATAACCTATAACGTATAACGTATAACGTATAACGTATAACGTACAACGTATAACGTATAACGTATATCGTATAACGTATTACGTATAACGTATAACGTTTAACGTATAACGTATAACGTATAACGTATAACGTATAACGTATAACGTATAACGTATAACGTTTAACGTATAACGTATAACGTATAGCGTATAACGTATAACGTATAACGTATAACGTATAACGTATAACGTATAACGTAAAACGTATAACGAATAACGTATAACGTATAACGTATAACGTATGACGTATCACGTATAAGGTATGACCTATAACGCATAACGTATAGCGTATAACGCATAACGTATAACGTATAACGTATAACGTATAACGTATAACGTATAGCGTATAACGTATATCCTATAACGCATAACGTATAACGTATAACGTATATCCTATAACGTATAACGTATAACGTAAAACGTATAACGTGTAACGTATAACGTATAACGTATAACGTATAACGTATAACGTATAACGTATAACGTATAACGTATAACGTATAACGTATAACGTATAACGTATAACGTATAACGTATAACGTATAACGTATAACGTAAAACGTATAACGTATAACGTATAACGTATCACGTATAACGTATAACGTATCACGTATAAGGTATGACCTATAACGCATAACGTATAGCGTATAACGTATAACGTATAACGCATAACGTTTAACGTATAACCTATAACGTCTAACGTATAACGTATAACGTATAACGTATATCCTATAACGCATAACGTATAACGTATAACGTATATCGTATAACGTATAACGTATAACGTAAAACGTTTAATGTATAACCTATAACGTCTAACGTATAACGTATAACGTATAACGTATACCGTATAACGTATAACGTATAACGTATAACGTATAACGTCAAACGTATAACGTATAACGTATAACGCATAAAGTATAACGTATAACGCATAACGCATAACGTATAACGTATAACGTATAACGTATAATATATAACGTATAACGTATAACGTATAACGTATAACGTATATCGTATAACGTATAACGTATAACGTATAACGTTTAACGTATAACGTATAACGTATAACGTATAACGTATAACGTATAACGTACAACGTATAACGTATAACGTACAGCGTATAACGTCAAACGTGTAACGTATAACGTATAACGTATAACGTATAACGCATAACGTATAACGTATAACGTATAACGTATAACGTATAACGTATAACGTATAACGTATAACGTATACCGTATAACGTATAACGTATAACGTATAACGTATAACGTATAACGTATAACGTATAACGTTTAACGTATAACGTATAACGTATAACGTATAACGTATAACGTATAACGTTTAACGTATAACGTTTAACGTATAACGTATAACGTATAACGTATAACGTATAACGTATAACGTATAACGTATAACGTTTAACGTATAACGTATAACGTATAACGTATAACGTATAACGTATAACGTTTAACGTATAACGTATAACGTATAACGTACAGCGTATAACGTCAAACGTGTAACGTATAACGTATAACGTATAACGTATAACGCATAACGTATAACGTATAACGTATAACGTATAACGTATAACGTATAACGTATAACGTATGACGTATCACGTATAAGGTATGACCTATAACGCATAACGTATAGCGTATAACGCATAACGTATAACGTATAACGTATAACGTTTAACGTATAACGTATAGCGTATAACGTATATCCTATAACGCATAACGTATAACGTATAACGTATATCCTATAACGTATAACGTATAACGTAAAACGTATAACGTGTAACGTATAACGTATGACGTATAACGTATAACGTATAACGTATAACGTATAACGTATAACGTATAACGTATAACGTATAACGTATAACGTATAACGTATAACGTATAACGTATAACGTATAACGTATAACGTAAAACGTATAACGTATAACGTATAACGTATAACGTATAACGTATAACGTATCACGTATAAGGTATGACCTATAACGCATAACGTATAGCGTATAACGTATAACGTATAACGCATAACGTTTAACGTATAACCTATAACGTCTAACGTATAACGTATAACGTATAACGTATATCCTATAACGCATAACGTATAACGTATAACGTATATCGTATAACGTATAACGTATAACGTAAAACGTTTAATGTATAACCTATAACGTCTAACGTATAACGTATAACGTATAACGTATACCGTATAACGTATAACGTATAACGTATAACGTATAACGTCAAACGTATAACGTATAACGTATAACGCATAAAGTATAACGTATAACGCATAACGCATAACGTATAACGTATAACGTATAACGTATAACATATAACGTATAACGTATAACGTATAACGTATAACGTATATCGTATAACGTATAACGTATAACGTATAACGTTTAACGTATAACGTATAACGTATAACGTATAACGTATAACGTATAACGTATAACGTATAACGTATAACGTACAGCGTATAACGTCAAACGTGTAACGTATAACGTATAACGTATAACGTATAACGCATAACGTATAACGTATAACGTATAACGTATAACGTATAACGTATAACGTATAACGTATAACGTATACCGTATAACGTATAACGTATAACGTATACCGTATAACGCATAACGTATAACGTATAACGTATAACGTATAATATATAACGTATAACGTATAACGTATAACGTATATCGTGTAACGTATAACGTATAACGTATAACGTTTAACGTATAACGTATAACGTATAACGTACAACGTATAACGTATAACGTATATCGTATAACGTATTACGTATAACGTATAACGTTTAACGTATAACGTATAACGTATAACGTATAACGTATAACGTATAACGTATAACGTATAACGTTTAACGTATAACGTATAACGTATAGCGTATAACGTATAACGTATAACGTATAACGTATAACGTATAACGTATAACGTAAAACGTATAACGAATAACGTATAACGTATAACGTATAACGTATGACGTATCACGTATAAGGTATGACCTATAACGCATAACGTATAGCGTATAACGCATAACGTATAACGTATAACGTATAACGTATAACGTATAACGTATAACGTATAACGTATAACGTATAACGTATAACGTACAGCGTATAACGTCAAACGTGTAACGTATAACGTATAACGTATAACGTATAACGCATAACGTATAACGTATAACGTATAACGTATAACGTATAACGTATAACGTATAACGTATAACGTATACCGTATAACGTATAACGTATAACGTATAACGTATAACGTATAACGTATATCGTATAACGTACAGCGTATAACGTCAAACGTGTAACGTATAACGTATAACGTATAACGTATAACGCATAACGTATAATGTATAACGTATAACGCATAACCTATAACGTATAACGTATAACGTATAACGTATAACGTACAACGTATAACGTATAACGTATATCGTATAACGTATTACGTATAACGTATAACGTTTAACGTATAACGTATAACGTATAACGTATAACGTATAACGTATAACGTATAACGTATAACGTTTAACGTATAACGTATAACGTATAGCGTATAACGTATAACGTATAACGTATAACGTATAACGTATAACGTATAACGTAAAACGTATAACGAATAACGTATAACGTATAACGTATAACGTATGACGTATCACGTATAAGGTATGACCTATAACGCATAACGTATAGCGTATAACGCATAACGTATAACGTATAACGTATAACGTATAACGTATAACGTATAGCGTATAACGTATATCCTATAACGCATAACGTATAACGTATAACGTATATCCTATAACGTATAACGTATAACGTAAAACGTATAACGTGTAACGTATAACGTATAACGTATAACGTATAACGTATAACGTATAACGTATAACGTATAACGTATAACGTATAACGTATAACGTATAACGTATAACGTATAACGTATAACGTATAACGTATAACGTAAAACGTATAACGTATAACGTATAACGTATCACGTATAACGTATAACGTATCACGTATAAGGTATGACCTATAACGCATAACGTATAGCGTATAACGTATAACGTATAACGCATAACGTTTAACGTATAACCTATAACGTCTAACGTATAACGTATAACGTATAACGTATATCCTATAACGCATAACGTATAACGTATAACGTATATCGTATAACGTATAACGTATAACGTAAAACGTTTAATGTATAACCTATAACGTCTAACGTATAACGTATAACGTATAACGTATACCGTATAACGTATAACGTATAACGTATAACGTATAACGTCAAACGTATAACGTATAACGTATAACGCATAAAGTATAACGTATAACGCATAACGCATAACGTATAACGTATAACGTATAACGTATAATATATAACGTATAACGTATAACGTATAACGTATAACGTATATCGTATAACGTATAACGTATAACGTATAACGTTTAACGTATAACGTATAACGTATAACGTATAACGTATAACGTATAACGTACAACGTATAACGTATAACGTACAGCGTATAACGTCAAACGTGTAACGTATAACGTATAACGTATAACGTATAACGCATAACGTATAACGTATAACGTATAACGTATAACGTATAACGTATAACGTATAACGTATAACGTATACCGTATAACGTATAACGTATAACGTATACCGTATAACGCATAACGTATAACGTATAACGTATAACGTATAATATATAACGTATAACGTATAACGTATAACGTATATCGTGTAACGTATAACGTATAACGTATAACGTTTAACGTATAACGTATAACGTATAACGTACAACGTATAACGTATAACGTATATCGTATAACGTATTACGTATAACGTATAACGTTTAACGTATAACGTATAACGTATAACGTATAACGTATAACGTATAACGTATAACGTATAACGTTTAACGTATAACGTATAACGTATAGCGTATAACGTATAACGTATAACGTATAACGTATAACGTATAACGTATAACGTAAAACGTATAACGAATAACGTATAACGTATAACGTATAACGTATGACGTATCACGTATAAGGTATGACCTATAACGCATAACGTATAGCGTATAACGCATAACGTATAACGTATAACGTATAACGTATAACGTATAACGTATAACGTATAACGTATAACGTATAACGTATAACGTACAGCGTATAACGTCAAACGTGTAACGTATAACGTATAACGTATAACGTATAACGCATAACGTATAACGTATAACGTATAACGTATAACGTATAACGTATAACGTATAACGTATAACGTATACCGTATAACGTATAACGTATAACGTATAACGTATAACGTATAACGTATATCGTATAACGTACAGCGTATAACGTCAAACGTGTAACGTATAACGTATAACGTATAACGTATAACGCATAACGTATAATGTATAACGTATAACGCATAACCTATAACGTATAACGTATAACGTATAACGTATAACGTACAACGTATAACGTATAACGTATATCGTATAACGTATTACGTATAACGTATAACGTTTAACGTATAACGTATAACGTATAACGTATAACGTATAACGTATAACGTATAACGTATAACGTTTAACGTATAACGTATAACGTATAGCGTATAACGTATAACGTATAACGTATAACGTATAACGTATAACGTATAACGTAAAACGTATAACGAATAACGTATAACGTATAACGTATAACGTATGACGTATCACGTATAAGGTATGACCTATAACGCATAACGTATAGCGTATAACGCATAACGTATAACGTATAACGTATAACGTATAACGTATAACGTATAGCGTATAACGTATATCCTATAACGCATAACGTATAACGTATAACGTATATCCTATAACGTATAACGTATAACGTAAAACGTATAACGTGTAACGTATAACGTATAACGTATAACGTATAACGTATAACGTATAACGTATAACGTATAACGTATAACGTATAACGTATAACGTATAACGTATAACGTATAACGTATAACGTATAACGTATAACGTATAACGTAAAACGTATAACGTATAACGTATAACGTATCACGTATAACGTATAACGTATCACGTATAAGGTATGACCTATAACGCATAACGTATAGCGTATAACGTATAACGTATAACGCATAACGTTTAACGTATAACCTATAACGTCTAACGTATAACGTATAACGTATAACGTATATCCTATAACGCATAACGTATAACGTATAACGTATATCGTATAACGTATAACGTATAACGTAAAACGTTTAATGTATAACCTATAACGTCTAACGTATAACGTATAACGTATAACGTATACCGTATAACGTATAACGTATAACGTATAACGTATAACGTCAAACGTATAACGTATAACGTATAACGCATAAAGTATAACGTATAACGCATAACGCATAACGTATAACGTATAACGTATAACGTATAATATATAACGTATAACGTATAACGTATAACGTATAACGTATATCGTATAACGTATAACGTATAACGTATAACGTTTAACGTATAACGTATAACGTATAACGTATAACGTATAACGTATAACGTACAACGTATAACGTATAACGTACAGCGTATAACGTCAAACGTGTAACGTATAACGTATAACGTATAACGTATAACGCATAACGTATAACGTATAACGTATAACGTATAACGTATAACGTATAACGTATAACGTATAACGTATACCGTATAACGTATAACGTATAACGTATAACGTATAACGTATAACGTATAACGTATAACGTTTAACGTATAACGTATAACGTATAACGTATAACGTATAACGTATAACGTTTAACGTATAACGTTTAACGTATAACGTATAACGTATAACGTATAACGTATAACGTATAACGTATAACGTATAACGTTTAACGTATAACGTATAACGTATAACGTATAACGTATAACGTATAACGTTTAACGTATAACGTATAACGTATAACGTACAGCGTATAACGTCAAACGTGTAACGTATAACGTATAACGTATAACGTATAACGCATAACGTATAACGTATAACGTATAACGTATAACGTATAACGTATAACGTATAACGTATAACGTATACCGTATAACGTATAACGTATAACGTATAACGTATAACGTATAACGTATAACGTATAACGTTTAACGTATAACGTATAACGTATAACGTATAACGTATAACGTATAACGTATAACGTATAACGTATAACGTATAACGTATACCGTATAACGTATAACGTATAACGTATAACGTATAACGTATAACGTATAACGTATAACGTTTAACGTATAACGTATAACGTATAACGTATAACGTATAACGTATAACGTTTAACGTATAACGTTTAACGTATAACGTATAACGTCAAACGTATAACGTATAACGTATAACGCATAAAGTATAACGTATAACGCATAACGCATAACGTATAACGTATAACGTATAACGTATAATATATAACGTATAACGTATAACGTATAACGTATAACGTATATCGTATAACGTATAACGTATAACGTATAACGTTTAACGTATAACGTATAACGTATAACGTATAACGTATAACGTATAACGTATAACGTATAACGTATAACGTACAGCGTATAACGTCAAACGTGTAACGTATAACGTATAACGTATAACGTATAACGCATAACGTATAACGTATAACGTATAACGTATAACGTATATCGTATAACGTATAACGTATAACGTATACCGTATAACGTATAACGTATAACGTATAACGTATAACGTATAACGTATAACGTATAACGTATAACGTATAACGTTTAACGTATAACGTATAACGTATAACGTATAACGTATAACGTATAACGTTTAACGTATAACGTTTAACGTATAACGTATAACGTATAACGTATAACGTATAACGTATAACGTATAACGTATACTGTATAACGTATAACGTATAACGTATAACGTATAACGTATAACGTATAACGTATAACGTATAACTTATAACGTGAAACGTATTTCATATTACGTATAACGAGTAACGTATAACGTATAACGTATAACGTATAACGTATAACGTATAACGTATAACGTATAACGTATAACGTATAACGTATAACGTATAACGAATAACGTATAACGTAAAACGTATAACGTATAACGTATAATGTATAACGTATAACGTATAACGTATAACGTAAAACGTATAACGTATAACGTATAACGTATAACGTATAACGTATAACGTATAACGTACAACGTATAACGTATAACGTATATCGTATAACGTATAACGTATAACGTATAACGTATAACGTATAACGTTTAACGTATAACGTATAACGTATAACGTATAACGTATAACGTATAACGTATAACGTATAACGTATAACGTATAACGTATAACGTATAACGTATAACGTATAACGTATAACGTATAACGTATAACGTATAACGTATAACGTATAACGTATAACGTATAACGTTTAACGTATAACCTATAACGTCTAACGTATAACGTATAACGTATAACGTATATCCTATAAAGCATAACGTATAACGTATAACGTATATCGTATAACGTATAACGTATAACGTAAAACGTTTAACGTATAACCTATAACGTCTAACGTATAACGTATAACGTATAACGTAAAACGTATAACGAAGAACGTATAACGTATAACGTATAACGTATGACGTATCACGTATAAGGTATGACCTATAACGCATAACGTATAGCGTATAACGCATAACGTATAACGTATAACGTATAACGTATAACGTATAACGTATAACGTATAACGTATAACGTATAACGTATAACTTATAACGTGAAACGTATTTCATATTACGTATAACGAGTAACGTATAACGTATAACGTATAACGTATAACGTATAACGTATAACGTATAACGTATAACGTATAACGTATAACGTATAACGAATAACGTATAACGTAAAACGTATAACGTATAACGTATAATGTATAACGTATAACGTATAACGTATAACGTAAAACGTATAACGTATAACGTATAACGTATAACGTATAACGTATAACGTATAACGTACAACGTATAACGTATAACGTATATCGTATAACGTATAACGTATAACGTATAACGTATAACGTATGACGTATAACGTATAACGTATAACTTATAACGTGAAACGTATTTCATATTACGTATAACGAGTAACGTATAACGTATAACGTATAACGTATAACGTATAACGTATAACGTATAACGTATAACGTATAACGTATAACGTATAACGAATAACGTATAACGTAAAACGTATAACGTATAACGTATAATGTATAACGTATAACGTATAACGTATAACGTAAAACGTATAACGTATAACGTATAACGTATAACGTACAACGTATAACGTATAACGTATATCGTATAACGTATAACGTATAACGTATAACGTATAACGTATAACGTATAACGTATAACGTATAACGTATAACGTATAACGTATAACGTATAACGTATAACGTAAAACGTATAACGAATAACGTATAACGTATAACGTATAACGTATGACGTATCACGTATAAGGTATGACCTATAACGCATAACGTATAGCGTATAACGCATAACGTATAACGTATAACGTATAACGTATAACGTATAACGTATAACGTATAACGTATAACGTATAACCTATAACGTATAACGTATAACGTATAACGTATAACGTATAACGTATAACGTATAACGTATAACGTATAACGTATAACGTATAACGTATAACGTATAACGTATAACGTATAACGTATATCCTATAACGCATAACGTATAACGTATAACGTACATCGTATAACGTATAACGTATAACGTAAAACGTATAACGTATAACGTATAACGTATAACGTATAACGTATAACGTATAACGTATAACGTATAACGTATAACGTAAAACGTATAGCGTATAACGTATAACGTATAACGTATAACGTATAACGTATAACGTATAACGTATAACGTATAACGTATAACGTATAACGTATAACGTATAACGTATAACGTATAACGTAAAACGTATAACGTATAACGTATAACGTATAACGTATAACGTTTAACGTATAACGTATAACGTATAACGTATAACGTATAACGTATAACGTTTAACGTATAACGTATAACGTATAACGTACAGCGTATAACGTCAAACGTGTAACGTATAACGTATAACGTATAACGTATAACGCATAACGTATAACGTATAACGTATAACGTATAACGTCAAACGTATAACGTATAACGTATAACGCATAAAGTATAACGTATAACGCATAACGCATAACGTATAACGTATAACGTATAACGTATAATATATAACGTATAACGTATAACGTATAACGTATAACGTATATCGTATAACGTATAACGTATAACGTATAACGTTTAACGTATAACGTATAACGTATAACGTATAACGTATAACGTATAACGTATAACGTATAACGTATAACGTACAGCGTATAACGTCAAACGTGTAACGTATAACGTATAACGTATAACGTATAACGCATAACGTATAACGTATAACGTATAACGTATAACGTATAACGTATAACGTATAACGTATAACGTATACCGTATAACGTATAACGTATAACGTATAACGTATAACGTATAACGTATAACGTATAACGTTTAACGTATAACGTATAACGTATAACGTATAACGTATAACGTATAACGTTTAACGTATAACGTTTAACGTATAACGTATAACGCATAACGTATAACGTATAACGTATAACGTATAACGTATAACGTTTAACGTATAACGTATAACGTATAACGTATAACGTATAACGTATAACGTATAACGTATAACGTATAACGTATAACGTTTAACGTATAACGTATAACGTATAACGTATAACATATAACGTATAACGTATAACGTATAACGTATAACGTATAACGTAAAACCTATAACGAATAACGTATAACGTATAACGTATAACGTATGACGTATCACGTATAAGGTAAGACCTATAACGCATAACGTATAGCGTCTAACGCATAACGTATAACGTATAACGTATAACGTATAACGTATAACGTATAACGTATAACGTATGACCTATAACGTATAACGTATAACGTATAACGTATAACGTATAACGTATAACGTATAACGTATAACGTATAACGTATAACGTATATCCTATAACGCATAACGTATAACGTATAACGTACATCGTATAACGTATAACGTATAACGTAAAACGTATAACGTATAACGTATAACGTATAACGTATAACGTATAACGTATAACGTATAACGTATAACGTATAACGTATAACGTATAACGTATAACGTATAACGCATAACGTATAACGTATAACGCATAACGCATAACGTATAACGTATAACGTATAACGTATAATATATAACGTATAACGTATAACGTATAACGTATATCGTATAACGTGTAACGTATAACGTATAACGTTTAACGTATAACGTATAACGTATAACGTATAACGTATAACGTATAACGTATAACGTATAACGTACAGCGTATAACGTCAAACGTGTAACGTATAACGTATAACGTATAACGTATAACGTATAACGCATAACGTATAACGTATAACGTATAACGCATAACCTATAACGTATAACGTATAACGTATAACGTATAACGTACAACGTATAACGTATAACGTATATCGTATAACGTATTACGTATAACGTATAACGTTTAACGTATAACGTATAACGTATAACGTATAACGTATAACGTATAACGTATAACGTATAACGTTTAACGTATAACGTATAACGTATAACGTATAACGTATAACGTATAACGCATAACGTATAACGTATAACGTATAACGTAAAACCTATAACGAATAACGTATAACGTATAACGTATAACGTATGACGTATCACGTATAAGGTAAGACCTATAACGCATAACGTATAGCGTCTAACGCATAACGTATAACGTATAACGTATAACGTATAACGTATAACGTATAACGTATAACGTATGACCTATAACGTATAACGTATAACGTATAACGTATAACGTATAACGTATAACGTATAACGTATAACGTATAACGTATAACGTATATCCTATAACGCATAACGTATAACGTATAACGTACATCGTATAACGTATAACGTATAACGTAAAACGTATAACGTATAACGTATAACGTATAACGTATAACGTATAACGTATAACGTATAACGTATAACGTATAACGTATAACGTATAACGTATAACGTATAACGTATAACGTATAACGTATAACGTATAACGTATAACGTATAACGTATAACGTATAACGTATGACCTATAACGTATAACGTATAACGTATAACGTATAACGTATAACGTATAACGTATAGCGTATAACGTATAACGTATAACGTAAAACGTATAACGTATAACGTATAACGTATAACGTATAATGTATATCCTATAACGCATAACGTATAACGTATAACGTACATCGTATAACGTATAACGTATAACGCATAACGTATAACGTATAACGTATATCGTATAACGTATAACGTATAACGTATAACGCATAACGTATAACGTATAACGTATGACCTATAACGTATAACGTATAACGTATAACGTATAACGTTTAACGTATAACCTATAACGTCTAACGTATAACGTATAACGTATAACGTATACCGTATAACGTATAACGTATAACGTATAACGTATAACGTATAACGTATAACGTATAACGTATAACGTATAACGTATAACGTATAACGTATAACGTATAACGTATAACGTATAACGTATAACGTATATCCTATAACGCATAACGTATAACGTATAACGTACATCGTATAACGTATAACGTATAACGTATAACGTATAACGTATAACGTATAACGTATAACGTTTAACGTATAACCTATAACGTCTAACGTATAACGTATAACGTATAACGTATATCCTATAAAGCATAACGTATAACGTATAACGTACATCGTATAACGTATAACGTATAACGTAAAACGTATAACGTATAACGTATAACGTATAACGTATAACGTATAACGTATAACGTATAACGTATAACGTAAAACGTATAACGTATAACGTATAACGTATAACGTATAACGTATAACGTATAACGTATAACGTATAACGTATAACGTATAACGTATAACGTATATCCTATAACGCATAACGTATAACGTATAACGTACATCGTATAACGTATAACGTATAACGCATAACGTATAACGTATAACGTATAACGTATAACGTATAACGTAAAACGTATAACGAATAACGTATAACGTATAACGTATAAC
The DNA here is from genome assembly GCF_051014685.1 of Ptiloglossa arizonensis. NCBI lineage: Eukaryota > Metazoa > Arthropoda > Insecta > Hymenoptera > Colletidae > Ptiloglossa > Ptiloglossa arizonensis. The sequence continues at coordinate 445,740 of NW_027478598.1, read as the reverse complement.
GTATGACGTATCACGTATAAGGTATGACCTATAACGCATAACGTATAGCGTATAACGCATAACGTATAACGTATAACGTATAACGTATAACGTATAACGTATAACGTATAACGTATGACCTATAACGTATAACGTATAACGTATAACGTATAACGTATAACGTATAACGTATAACGTATAACGTATAACGTATAACGTATAACGTATAACGTATAACGTATATCCTATAACGCATAACGTATAACGTATAACGTACATCGTATAACGTATAACGTATAACGTAAAACGTATAACGTATAACGTATAACGTATAACGTATAACGTATAACGTATAACGTATAACGTATAACGTAAAACGTATAACGTATAACGTATAACGTATAACGTATAACGTATAACGTATAACGTATAACGTATAACGTATAACGTATAACGTATAACGTATAACGTATAACGTATAACGTATAACGTATAACGTATAACGTATAACGTATAACGTATAACGTATAACGTATAACGTATAACGTATAACGTATAACGTATATCCTATAACGCATAACGTATAACGTATAACGTATATCGTATAACGTATAACGTATAACGTATAACGTATAACGTATAACGTATAACGTATAACGTATAACGTATAACGTATAACGTATAACGTATGACGTATCACGTATAAGGTATGACCTATAACGCATAACGTATAGCGTATAACGCATAACGTATAACGTATAACGTATAACGTATAACGTATAACGTATAACGTATAACGTATGACCTATAACGTATAACGTATAACGTATAACGTATAACGTATAACGTATAACGTATAACGTATAACGTATAACGTATAACGTATAACGTATAACGTATAACGTATAACGTATATCCTATAACGCATAACGTATAACGTATAACGTACATCGTATAACGTATAACGTATAACGTAAAACGTATAACGTATAACGTATAACGTATAACGTATAACGTATAACGTATAACGTATAACGTATAACGTAAAACGTATAACGTATAACGTATAACGTATAACGTATAACGTATAACGTATAACGTATAACGTATAACGTATAACGTATAACGTATAACGTATAACGTATAACGTATAACGTATAACGTATAACGTATAACGTATAACGTATAACGTATAACGTATAACGTATAACGTATATCCTATAACGCATAACGTATAACGTATAACGTATATCGTATAACGTATAACGTATAACGTATAACGTATAACGTATAACGTATAACGTATAACGTATAACGTATAACGTATAACGTATAACGTATGACGTATCACGTATAAGGTATGACCTATAACGCATAACGTATAGCGTATAACGCATAACGTATAACGTATAACGTATAACGTATAACGTATAACGTATAACGTATAACGTATGACCTATAACGTATAACGTATAACGTATAACGTATAACGTATAACGTATAACGTATAACGTATAACGTATAACGTATAACGTATAACGTATAACGTATAACGTATAACGTATAACGTATAACGTATATCCTATAACGCATAACGTATAACGTATAACGTACATCGTATAACGTATAACGTATAACGCATAACGTATAACGTATAACGTATATCGTATAACGTATAACGTATAACGTATAACGTATAACGTATAACGTATAACGTATGACCTATAACGTATAACGTATAACGTATAACGTATAACGTATAACGTATAACGTATAACGTATAACGTATAACGTATAACGTATAACGTATAACGTATAACGTATATCCTATAACGCATAACGTATAACGTATAACGTACATCGTATAACGTATAACGTATAACGCATAACGTATAACGTATAACGTATATCGTATAACGTATAACGTATAACGTATAACGTATAACGTATAACGTATAACGTATAACGTATAACGTATAACTTATAACGTGAAACGTATTTCATATTACGTATAACGAGTAACGTATAACGTATAACGTATAACGTATAACGTATAACGTATAACGTACAACGTATAACGTATAACGTATAACGAATAACGTATAACGTAAAACGTATAACGTATAACGTATAATGTATAACGTATAACGTATAACGTATAACGTAAAACGTATAACGTATAACGTATAACGTATAACGTATAACGTATAACGTATAACGTATAACGTATAACGTATAACGTATAACGTTTAACGTATAACCTATAACGTCTAACGTATAACGTATAACGTATAACGTATATCCTATAACGCATAACGTATAACGTATAACGTATATCGTATAACGTATAACGTATAACGTAAAACGTTTAACGTATAACCTATAACGTCTAACGTATAACGTATAACGTATAACGTATAACGTATACCGTATAACGTATAACGTATAACGTATAACGTATAACGTATAACGTCAAACGTATAACGCATAACGTATAACGTATAACGCATAACGTGTAACGTATAACGTATAACGCATAACCTATAACGTATAACGTAAAACGTATAACGTATAACGTACAACGTATAACGTATAACGTATATCGTATAACGTATTACGTATAACGTATAACGTTTAACGTATAACGTATAACGTATAACGTATAACGTATAACGTATAACGTGTAACGTATAACGTATAACGTATATCCTATAACGCATAACGTATAACGTATAACGTACATCGTATAACGTATAACGTATAACGCATAACGTATAACGTATAACGTATATCGTATAACGTATAACGTATAACGTATAACGTATAACGTATAACGTATAACGTATGACCTATAACGTATAACGTATAACGTATAACGTATAACGTATAACGTATAACGTATAACGTATAACGTATAACGTATAACGTATAACGTATAACGTATAACGTATAACGTATATCCTATAACGCATAACGTATAACGTATAACGTACATCGTATAACGTATAACGTATAACGCATAACGTATAACGTATAACGTATATCGTATAACGTATAACGTATAACGTATAACGTATAACGTATAACGTATAACGTATAACGTATAACGTATAACTTATAACGTGAAACGTATTTCATATTACGTATAACGAGTAACGTATAACGTATAACGTATAACGTATAACGTATAACGTACAACGTATAACGTATAACGTATAACGTATAACGAATAACGTATAACGTAAAACGTATAACGTATAACGTATAATGTATAACGTATAACGTATAACGTATAACGTAAAACGTATAACGTATAACGTATAACGTATAACGTATAACGTATAACGTATAACGTATAACGTATAACGTATAACGTATAACGTTTAACGTATAACCTATAACGTCTAACGTATAACGTATAACGTATAACGTATATCCTATAACGCATAACGTATAACGTATAACGTATATCGTATAACGTATAACGTATAACGTAAAACGTTTAACGTATAACCTATAACGTCTAACGTATAACGTATAACGTATAACGTATACCGTATAACGTATAACGTATAACGTATAACGTATAACGTCAAACGTATAACGTATAACGCATAACGTATAACGTATAACGCATAACGTATAACGTATAACGTATAACGCATAACCTATAACGTATAACGTAAAACGTATAACGTATAACGTACAACGTATAACGTATAACGTATATCGTATAACGTATTACGTATAACGTATAACGTTTAACGTATAACGTATAACGTATAACGTATAACGTATAACGTATAACGTATAACGTATAACGTATAACGTTTAACGTATAACGTATAACGTATAACGTATAACGTATAACGTATAACGTATAACGTATAACGTATAACGTATAACGTATAACGTATAACGTATACCGTATAACGTATAACGTATAACGTATAACGTACAACGTATAACGTCAAACGTATAACGTATAATGTATAACGCATAACGTATAACGTATAACGCATAACGCATAACGTATAACGTATAACGTATAACGTATAATATATAACGTATAACGTATAACGTATAACGTATATCGTATAACGTATAACGTATAACGTATAACGTTTAACGTCTAACGTATAACGTATAACGTATAACGTATACCGTATAACGTATAACGTATAACGTATAACGTATAACGTCAAACGTATAACGTATAACGTATGACGTATCACGTATAAGGTATGACCTATAACGCATAACGTATAGCGTATAACGCATAACGTATAACGTATAACGTATAACGTATAACGTATAACGTATAACGTATAACGTATAACGTATGACCTATAACGTATAACGTATAACGTATAACGTATAACGTATAACGTATAACGTATAACGTATAACGTATAACGTATAACGTATAACGTATAACGTATAACGTATAACGTATATCCTATAACGCATAACGTATAACGTATAACGTACATCGTATAACGTATAACGTATAACGCATAACGTATAACGTATAACGTATATCGTATAACGTATAACGTATAACGTATAACGTATAACGTATAACGTATAACGTATAACGTATAACTTATAACGTGAAACGTATTTCATATTACGTATAACGAGTAACGTATAACGTATAACGTATAACGTATAACGTATAACGTACAACGTATAACGTATAACGTATAACGTATAACGAATAACGTATAACGTAAAACGTATAACGTATAACGTATAATGTATAACGTATAACGTATAACGTATAACGTAAAACGTATAACGTATAACGCATAACGTATAACGTATAACGTATAACGTTTAACGTATAACGTATAACGTATAACGTATAACGTATAACGTATAACGTATAACGTATAACGTATAACGTATAACGTATAACGTATAACGTATAACGTTTAACGTATAACGTATAACGTATAACGTATAACGTATAACGTATAACGTATAACGTATAACGTATAACGTATATCCTATAACGCATAACGTATAACGTATAACGTACATCGTATAACGTACAACGTATAACGCATAACGTATAACGTATAACGTATATCGTATAACGTATAACGTATAACGTATAACGTATAACGTATAACGTATAACGTATGACCTATAACGTATAACGTATAACGTATAACGTATAACGTATAACGTATAACGTATAACGTATAACGTATAACGTATAACGTATAACGTATAACGTATAACGTATATCCTATAACGCATAACGTATAACGTATAACGTACATCGTATAACGTATAACGTATAACGCATAACGTATAACGTATAACGTATATCGTATAACGTATAACGTATAACGTATAACGTATAACGTATAACGTATAACGTATAACGTATAACTTATAACGTGAAACGTATTTCATATTACGTATAACGAGTAACGTATAACGTATAACGTATAACGTATAACGTATAACGTACAACGTATAACGTATAACGCATAACGTATAACGAATAACGTATAACGTAAAACGTATAACGTATAACGTATAATGTATAACGTATAACGTATAACGTATAACGTAAAACGTATAACGTATAACGTATAACGTATAACGTATAACGTATAACGTATAACGTATAACGTATAACGTATAACGTATAACGTATAACGTTTAACGTATAACCTATAACGTCTAACGTATAACGTATAACGTATAACGTATATCCTATAACGCATAACGTATAACGTATAACGTATATCGTATAACGTATAACGTATAACGTAAAACGTTTAACGTATAACCTATAACGTCTAACGTATAACGTATAACGTATAACGTATACCGTATAACGTATAACGTATAACGTATAACGTATAACGTCAAACGTATAACGTATAACGCATAACGTATAACGTATAACGCATAACGTATAACGTATAACGTATAACGTATAACGCATAACCTATAACGTATAACGTAAAACGTATAACGTATAACGTACAACGTATAACGTATAACGTATATCGTATAACGTATTACGTATAACGTATAACGTTTAACGTATAACGTATAACGTATAACGTATAACGTATAACGTATAACGTATAACGTATAACGTATAACGTTTAACGTATAACGTATAACGTATAACGTATAACGTATAACGTATAACGTATAACGTATAACGTATAACGTATAACGTATAACGTATAACGTATACCGTATAACGTATAACGTATAACGTATAACGTACAACGTATAACGTCAAACGTATAACGTATAATGTATAACGCATAACGTATAACGTATAACGCATAACGCATAACGTATAACGTATAACGTATAACGTATAATATATAACGTATAACGTATAACGTATAACGTATATCGTATAACGTATAACGTATAACGTATAACGTTTAACGTCTAACGTATAACGTATAACGTATAACGTATACCGTATAACGTATAACGTATAACGTATAACGTATAACGTCAAACGTATAACGTATAGCGCATAACGTATAACGTATAACGTATAACGTTTAACGTATAACGTATAACGTATAACGTATAACGTATAACGTATAACGTATAACGTATAACGTATAACGTATAACGTATAACGTATAACGTATAACGTATAACGTATAACGTATAACGTATAACGTATAACGTATATCCTATAACGCATAACGTATAACGTATAACGTATATCGTATAACGTATAACGTATAACGTATAACGTATAACGTATAACGTATAACGTATAACGTATAACGTATAACGTATAACGTATGACGTATCACGTATAAGGTATGACCTATAACGCATAACGTATAGCGTATAACGCATAACGTATAACGTATAACGTATAACGTATAACGTATAACGTATAACGTATAACGTATAACGTATGACCTATAACGTATAACGTATAACGTATAACGTATAACGTATAACGTATAACGTATAACGTATAACGTATAACGTATAACGTATAACGTATAACGTATAACGTATAACGTATAACGTATAACGTATAACGTATATCCTATAACGCATAACGTATAACGTATAACGTACATCGTATAACGTATAACGTATAACGCATAACGTATAACGTATAACGTATATCGTATAACGTATAACGTATAACGTATAACGTATAACGTATAACGTATAACGTATGACCTATAACGTATAACGTATAACGTATAACGTATAACGTATAACGTATAACGTATAACGTATAACGTATAACGTATAACGTATAACGTATAACGTATAACGTATAACGTATAACGTATATCCTATAACGCATAACGTATAACGTATAACGTATAACGTATAACGTATGACGTATCACGTATAAGGTATGACCTATAACGCATAACGTATAGCGTATAACGCATAACGTATAACGTATAACGTATAACGTATAACGTATAACGTATAACGTATAACGTATAATGTATAACGTATAACGTATAACGTATAACGTATAACGTATAACGTATAACGTATAACGTATAACGTATAACGTATAACGTATAACGTATAACGTATAACGTATAACGTATATCCTATAACGCATAACGTATAACGTATAACGTATATCGTATAACGTATAACGTATAACGTATAACGTATAACGTATAACGTATAACGTATAACGTATAACGTATAACGTATAACGTATGACGTATCACGTATAAGGTATGACCTATAACGCATAACGTATAGCGTATAACGCATAACGTATAGCGTATAACGCATAACGTATAACGTATAACGTATAACGTATAACGTATAACGTATAACGTATAACGTATAACGTATGACCTATAACGTATAACGTATAACGTATAACGTATAACGTATAACGTATAACGCATAACGTATAACGTATAACGTATATCGTATAACGTATAACGTATACCGTATAACGTATAACGTATAACGTATAACGTACAACGTATAACGTCAAACGTATAACGTATAATGTATAACGCATAACGTATAACGTATAACGCATAACGCATAACGTATAACGTATAACGTATAACGTATAATATATAACGTATAACGTATAACGTATAACGTATATCGTATAACGTATAACGTATAACGTATAACGTATAACGTATAACGTATAACGTATAACGTATAACGTATGACGTATCACGTATAAGGTATGACCTATAACGCATAACGTATAGCGTATAACGCATAACGTATAACGTATAACGTATAACGTATAACGTATAACGTATAACGTATAACGTATAACGTATGACCTATAACGTATAACGTATAACGTATAACGTATAACGTATAACGTATAACGTATAACGTATAACGTATAACGTATAACGTATAACGTATAACGTATAACGTATAACGTATATCCTATAACGCATAACGTATAACGTATAACGTACATCGTATAACGTATAACGTATAACGCATAACGTATAACGTATAACGTATATCGTATAACGTATAACGTATAACGTATAACGTATAACGTATAACGTATAACGTATGACCTATAACGTATAACGTATAACGTATAACGTATAACGTATAACGTATAACGTATAACGTATAACGTATATCGTATAACGTATAACGTATAACGTATAACGTATAACGTATAACGTATAACGTATAACGTATAACTTATAACGTGAAACGTATTTCATATTACGTATAACGAGTAACGTATAACGTATAACGTATAACGTATAACGTATAACGTACAACGTATAACGTATAACGTATAACGTATAACGAATAACGTATAACGTAAAACGTATAACGTATAACGTATAATGTATAACGTATAACGTATAACGTATAACGTAAAACGTATAACGTATAACGTATAACGTATAACGTATAACGTATAACGTATAACGTATAACGTATAACGTATAACGTATAACGTTTAACGTATAACCTATAACGTCTAACGTATAACGTATAACGTATAACGTATATCCTATAACGCATAACGTATAACGTATAACGTATATCGTATAACGTATAACGTATAACGTAAAACGTTTAACGTATAACCTATAACGTCTTTTTTTTTTTTTTTTTTTTTTATTAACGTGGGGGAAATCTTCGAAAGACCCCCCCGCCGCCTGGGGAGGGGCGGGGGGAGTGTGGGATTCCCCGCGCCCGGAACGAAACCCATCGGGCGCGGGACCTACCCACTAAAACCCACCACGGTGGCCATCCTCGCACTATGCAGGGGGAGCACCTGGGACCGAAGACATCATAACATCAGGTGCTCCCCCGTGCAGGGCTCTCGCGCCCGTGTCCTCCCGTTCCAGGGAAGGGAGGGGGTACTTCACCCTCCCTTCCCTGTTTTCTCCTCGGCGCTCGGGCGCCCGACGTCGGAGCAGGGCCACACTGCTCCGACGTCCCACTCCCGGGGGCCGCCCGAGGGCGGCCGCGAGTCCCACACTCGCGACCGCCCACGGCCCCCATAGCCGCGCCGGAGGCACGGCCCTGGGACCGTGCCTTCGGCGCGGCCGCACCCCTGCTCGTACGCTCCCGAGGGCGGCTCAGGCCTCTCCGCCCTCGAGAGCGCCGCCGTCCCTTACTCTTCCCACCCCTCAGACGACGGGCGGTGGCACGAGCCTCAAGGGCTACGCAACCCCGCCCGCCGCTCTCAGGGTGGCCTCCCCGGCCCTTCCGGAGGCCCACCCGCCCCCGGCCACGGACGAGGCCTCGCTCGCGGTCTCCCGCTCTCGCGAATGCGGCTCGCGGCCTCCTTCTGCGAGATTACCTCCTCGCAGAAGGAGGCCACGGCCCGCCACTTCGTCTCGCTGCCGAGCATGGCCCGTACCACGCCCGGCAGCGATAGGTCCGCCCCAATCACGGCCGTGAGGACACGGCGCTCCACCCCCCAGGCCGGACACACCTCGAGGGTGTGTTGCGCCGTGTCCTCGTCCGCTGGACAGTGCCAGCAGCGCGCCGCCTCTTCCACACCGATCCGGCACAGGTACTGTCCGAAGCATCCGTGCCCGGACAGCACCTGCACCAACCGGTAGGTGAGTGAGCCGAAGCGCCTACCCAGCCACTCAAACAGGACCGGCCGGATAGCCCGGACAGTCCTCTGGCCGAACAACGGCTCGGCCAGCCGCTGCTGCCAAAGCTGCAGCATGGACTCCCGGGCCTGGCGCCTCAGGGCCTCCACCTCGCAGCCCGCCAGGACCACCCCATCCTCGCGGGCGCGCATGCGGCCCTCGTAGAAAGCCGCATGCGCGCCCGCGATCAAGTCCGCCGGGGGTAGCCCTGACAGGGACGCTCGCCGCCTCATACGAAACGGTCCGGTACCCCCGGGCGATCCGCAGTGCAAGCCGCCTTTGAACCCGGCGCAGCAATACCTTGCTGCGCCGGGAGGCGGCCAGGTCGCCCGCCCAAACGGGGGCCCCGTATAGGGCCACCGAGTGGACCATTCCCGCGTAGAGGCGGCGAACCCGGTCACTCGGGCCCCGCAGGTTGGGGAGGATACGGCCCAAAGCGCCAACTATCCTCTCCAACCGCGGGGCCAGGGCCCGGAAATGGCCCTCGAAGCGCCAGTGGCTGTCGAGGTGAAGTCCCAGATATTTCATCTGAGACCTCACCTCGACGTCTGTCTCACCCACCCGGATCAGGGGGGGAGGCGGCTCTCCCCGGGGTCTATACATCCCGAGTACCTCGGTTTTGTGAAGAGCCACCTCCAAACCGATCCCCCCTGATCCGGGAGACGACGCGCCGGACACCGTCCTCGGCGGCCCGAACAGCCCCCCTCCAGTCCCCCCGACGGCCAACAACAAGGTGTCGTCCGCGTAACATGTCAGACTGACGCCGTCGGGGAGGTCTTCGGCCCGCAGGACGGTGTCGTACCCGAGGTTCCACAGCAGGGGTCCTAACACCGACCCCTGCGGAACCCCGGAGTACACCGCTCTCCTCTCCGTCCCGCACCGGCCCGGATACTCGATCCACCTGTCGCGGAGGTAGTCCTCGACGACTGCCCTAAGGTAGGCGGGGACTCGATGTTCCTCAAGCCCCCGCCTAATCGCCGCCCAGGGTAGGGTGTTAAACGCATTGGCGATGTCCAAGGACACCGCCAATGCCACCCCCACCCCGGGAGACCGCCGAGGCCGAGAGGGACCGGACGCGTCGAATCGCGTCGATCGTCGACCGGCCCTCCCGGAACCCGAACTGGCACTCCGCCAGCCCGGGCCCACCCCGCGACAGGTGCCCGACGATGCGGGCCGCCACGACTCTTTCTAGGAGCTTGCCCACATCGTCGAGCAGGCAAATTGGCCGGTACGCGGACGGAGAGTCCGCGGGCCTACCCTCTTTCCGGAGGAGGACCATTCGGGCCACCTTCCATGCGGAGGGGAATCGCCCGGCCTCCAGGCAGCGGTCGAATAGCTCCCGGAGGCCGTCACCCAGGACGTCCGCGGCCAAGACCAAGACTCGGCCGGGCACTCCCGAAGGACCCGGGGCAGTATCCTTCGCCCCGAGTCTTCGGATGGCCGCGGCTAGCTCCCCAGCCGAGACCCCCAGCTCCGCGGACCAGGTGGTCGGGACCGCAGAGGGACGTGGCCCGCTCTCCCCCACGATCGGGAAGAGCGTGTCGACCACGTCCCTCAAGAGCTGGGGGTCGAGACCCTCGGTGATCGGGGGCGCCCATGGCCGGAGTTTATTCAGAACTATCCGGTATGGGCGCCCCCATGGATCCCGCTCGAGGGTCTCGAGGAGCTCCTTCCAGCTCTGGGCCTTGGCCCGTTTGATGGCGACCTGCAGAGCCCTCTTTCCCGCGCGATAGGACTCGTACAGTTCCGCCGCCCTAGCCCGCGCGACGTCGTCGCCGTTCCGTCCGGCCCGACGACGCGCGCGGGTGTACTGGCGTCGGGCCCGGACGCATGCTGTCCGCAATTCCCCGATTTCGCCCGACCACAAGTACACCGCCCGACGAGGAGACCGCGGCCCGGCCCGGGGCATCGCCGCGTCGCAAATCCGCGCGACGGCGCTCCCGAGCCGAGCCACGGCCCCCTCCAGGTCGGGCAGCCTGGTCTCCCGTCGAGGCCAGGTTTCGGCTAGAGCGGCTGCCACCAGGACGTCCTTGTCAAGGCGCCGAAGCGCCCATCTGCGTGGTGGTGGTGGGGCGCTACCCGCTCCCGGGCGGAGGTGTCGGTGCGGGGCCGCGGCGGCCTCGGGGGAGGTCAAGACCACGCGGATATACCGGTGGTCCGATAATGTCTCCTCCCCCACCACCACGTCCCACCCGGACACCATACGCGCGGCGCCGGGGGATCCAAACGTCAAATCCACTATGGACCCTCCCCCGCGCCGCACGCACGTCAGCTCCGACCCCCGGTTAATCAACCGGAGGTCGAAGCCCGCCGCCCAGTCGCCCAGAGCCTCGCCCCTCCGATTGGTCCTGGGGGACCCCCATGCCACAGACCAGGCATTGAAGTCCCCCAGGACCAGCACCGGCCGGGGCGCAATCCTTGTGAGGCACGCCCCCACCCCGGCCAAGTACTGCTCGAAGGCAGCAAGGCCGCAGTTGGGCGAAACGTAGCACCCCACCACGGCGACTCCCCCCCACTAGACGGCGACGAATCCCGCCCCGTTCTCCAGTAAGGAGAACGGAGGGGACCCGTCACCGCCCTGCCACACAGCCGCCACCAAGCCGCCCGCATCCCCCATCCAATGCGGATGGTGGGGGCCGCGGTACGGCTCGGCGGCGACTGCCAGACCACCCCCCCACTCCGCCAGCGTCTGACACATCAGGTCCTGCGCTGCACGGCAGTGGTTGAGGTTGGCCTGCAGGAGGAGGCGGGGAGCCATTATTTGATGGCCTCCTCACCGCCTCCTGGTGGCACCTCCGTGAGGACGGCGGCGGGGCCGATGTCCACCTCCATCGCGGACACCAACGCCGTCGCCGCCTCCGACCTCTTCCTTGCGGCCGTCGCGTCGGTCGCGGCCAGGTCCGCGGGCGCCGCGGCGCTCGCAGCTGGGGCCGCTCTCACCGGCGCCGGGAGCGGCCCCGGCGCCCCTCTCCTCTGCCCTCGTCGGGATGGGGGGGTACATTGCTTCCCCCCCATTCGGTGCGCGGCTGGTCTCCCCATGTCCGCACACAGCGGGCACTTGGGGGCCGCCGCGCAGTGGCTCGCGCGGTGGCCTTCGGCACCGCAGCGGTAACAAGTACCGCTGCGGTCCACCGCGGAGGTGCACCGCTGCCTGACATGGCCCGTCTCCAGACAGCGGTAGCACTGGAGTGGGCGTTGGGCGAGGACCTCGATCCTCGCCGACACCCACCCCACCACGATCCTCCCGACTGCTTCTAACTTCCGGGCAGCCGGAAGAGGGCACCGTGCCCACACCGCTCCCAGGCCGGTGGAGGACCGCCGGACCTCCCCGGTCCGGATGTCCCCCTCAGAGCAGCCACCGGCCTGGGCCAGCGCCCTGGCCACCTCCTCCCGGGTGACCGAGTCGTCCAGCCCACAAACGCGCAGCTCCGCGCTCTTTGTGGGCCGGGCGACCCTGACACCCCGGGGTGCCAAGGCCTCGCCCAGCTTTTCGGCCAGTCGGTCCGCCCTGGCTGCGTTGTCGGGGCCGCTCACGCGCAGCATGAGCGCCCCCGTCACCGCCCATCTCGGGCGGACCGACTCGATGGCGAGTGCGGCCAAGGATATCTTTTCCTTGGCCGCTGCCATCACCTCCCCGTAGGAGACGCCCCCACCCTCCGGGACGGTCAGCATGACTGCTGCCGTTGAAGGGGGGCGTCCCAGACGGGGCTTCGCCCTCCCCGCCTTTCCGTCCCTCTTCGGGCAACCGGCGGGGGAGGCGGCGGCACCCGGGCCGCCCTCCTCGCCGTCCTTCCCGCCCTTCGGCCCAGGACCTCGGTCCACAAGGGACCGGATGGGGGCGGCGGCGGAGGCATTTGTGCCCCCGCCGTCGCCCCCACCACGGCACCCTTGCCCTTCGTCTTTGCCGCAGGGCCCGGAACCGCGATGGTCCCCCCCTGCGGTCCCCCGCCCCCCGGTTGTTTCCCGGGCCCGGTCCTCGGTCCCGCCGGCGCTCCGCCCTTGGGGCGAAGCGCCGCCCGGATTTCGCCGCGGATGACGGCCATCATGGCCGCCATCTTGGCGTCCATGAGGAGCTCGATGCTCCTCATGGACGTCGCTGGTGTGGGGGGAGCTCCCGCCTTCCCCCTCCCACACGTGCAGTCGCCCGTCGGCCCCGGATGAGGGCGCCTCCTAAGGGCGTCCGTCTCCCTCCGCGAGCACGCAAGCTCGTCTTTCAGAGCCTCCACACGCTGCCTCAATTGGGCGTTCGTGTACTCCAAGGCAGCTGGGACACGTCGTCCCAGCTCCTGGAGAGCCCTCCGCGCCTCCGTCGCGGCCTGGCCAACCGACCTCGCGGAGGCTGTAGTCAGCCCCCGCGAGGTGGCGGCCACCTTCTCAATAGACCTCAGGGACGAGGCAATACGGGCCGATACATGGGCCGTATCCTCGTCCCTGAGGTCCTCCTCCCCGTCGCTCAGCGTGAGCAACGGTGGAGCAGCGGACGTGGACGGAGCTTCCTCCGTCCTCCGCCCCTCCACCGTCCTGCGCCTCTTTACGCCCACGGCGCTGGTCGCGGACGCCAGGGACGAGACCGACGCCGTCTCGTCCCCCTCCTCGAACGGCGCCGGGTGGGGCACGAGTGCCCCCTCCGTCGCCACACTTCGCGCCACACGCTCCGACCCCCCTCCCCCTTTTTTCTTTTTTGGAATATTACTCATTCTGTTCCCACGCGTAGGTCGGAAAGTAAGTCGACCCGGGCAGAGCCGCCATACCCGGGCAGGCCTAAATACTCCGGGGGGTCGGCAGGTACCCCGGAGTTGGCCGCTTGGGATTGGGGCCTCCCCCCCAACCACGCATCCCATCACCGCGCACCGTAGCTTAGGATTGGAGGGCAATTTATAGAGTTACCATCCTCGCGGCCCGGGCGGTAAAGCCAAGGCCCCCGTCCCTCCTGCCGTCACGTACCACTCTCAAAGCCAAAAGAGGAATTGGGAGTGGGTCGTTGCGACGACCAACAGGAGTCTTACGGTGTGGTTTGGCATCGGGCACCTCGGGTTTGCCAGTCCCGTACTGTAGCAACAAGCTACAGCCCCTGAGGGAAGCTACAGCCCCTGAGGGAGTAACCTATAACGTCTAACGTATAACGTATAACGTATAACGTATACCGTATAACGTATAACGTATAACGTATAACGTATAACGTCAAACGTATAACGTATAACGCATAACGTATAACGTATAACGCATAACGTATAACGTATAACGTATAACGCATAACCTATAACGTATAACGTAAAACGTATAACGTATAACGTACAACGTATAACGTATAACGTATATCGTATAACGTATTACGTATAACGTATAACGTTTAACGTATAACGTATAACGTATAACGTATAACGTATAACGTATAACGTATAACGTATAACGTATAACGTTTAACGTATAACGTATAACGTATAACGTATAACGTATAACGTATAACGTATAACGTATAACGTATAACGTATAACGTATAACGTATAACGTATACCGTATAACGTATAACGTATAACGTATAACGTACAACGTATAACGTCAAACGTATAACGTATAATGTATAACGCATAACGTATAACGTATAACGCATAACGCATAACGTATAACGTATAACGTATAACGTATAATATATAACGTATAACGTATAACGTATAACGTATATCGTATAACGTATAACGTATAACGTATAACGTTTAACGTATAACGTATAACGTATAACGTATAACGTATAACGTATAACGTATAACGTATAACGTATAACGTATAACGTACAGCGTATAACGTCAAACGTGTAACGTATAACGTATAACGTATAACGTATAACGTATAACGCATAACGTATAACGTATAACGTATAATTCATAACCTATAACGTATAACGTATAACGTATAACGTATAACGTACAACGTATAACGTATAACGTATATCGTATAACGTATTACGTATAACGTATAACGTTTAACGTATAACGTATAACGTATAACGTATAACGTATAACGTATAACGTATAACGTATAACGTTTAACGTATAACGTATAACGTATAACGTATAACGTATAACGTATAACGTATAACGTATAACGTATAACGTATAACGTAAAACGTATAACGAATAACGTATAACGTATAACGTATAACGTATGACGTATCACGTATAAGGTATGACCTATAACGCATAACGTATAGCGTATAACGCATAACGTATAACGTATAACGTATAACGTATAACGTATAACGTATAACGTATAACGTATAACGTATGAACTATAACGTATAACGTATAACGTATAACGTATAACGTATAACGTATAACGTATAACGTATAACGTATAACGTATAACGTATAACTTATAACGTGAAACGTATTTCATATTACGTATAACGAGTAACGTATAACGTATAACGTATAACGTATAACGTATAACGTATAACGTACAACGTATAACGTATAACGTATAACGTATAACGAATAACGTATAACGTAAAACGTATAACGTATAACGTATAATGTATAACGTATAACGTATAACGTATAACGTAAAACGTATAACGTATAACGTATAACGTATAACGTATAACGTATAACGTATAACGTATAACGTATAACGTATAACGTATAACGTTTAACGTATAACCTATAACGTCTAACGTATAACGTATAACGTATAACGTATATCCTATAACGCATAACGTATAACGTATAACGTATAACGTATAACGTTTAACGTATAACCTATAACGTCTAACGTATAACGTATAACGTATAACGTATAACGTATAACGCATAACGTATAACGTATAACGCATAACGTATAACGTATAACGTATAACGCATAACCTATAACGTATAACGTAAAACGTATAACGTATAACGTACAACGTATAACGTATAACGTATACCGTATAACGTATAACGTATAACGTATAACGTATAACGTATAACGTTTAACGTATAACCTATAACGTCTAACGTATAACGTATAACGTATAACGTATAACGTATAACGTATAACGTATAACGTTTAACGTATAACGTATAACGTATAACGTATAACGTATAACGTATAACGTATAACGTATAACGTATAACGTATAACGTATAACGTATAACGTAAAACGTATAACGAATAACGTATAACGTATAACGTATAACGTATGACGTATCACGTATAAGGTATGACCTATAACGCATAACGTATAGCGTATAACGCATAACGTATAACGTATGAACTATAACGTATAACGTATAACGTATAACGTATAACGTATAACGTATATCCTATAACGCATAACGTATAACGTATAACGTATATCGTATAACGTATAACGTATAACGTAAAACGCATAACGTATAACGTATAACGCATAACGTATAACGTATAACGTATAACGCATAACCTATAACGTATAACGTAGAACGTATAACGTATAACGTACAACGTATAACGTATAACGTATATCGTATAACGTATTACGTATAACGTATAACGTTTAACGTAATACGTATAACGTATAACGTATAACGTATAACGTATAACGTATAACGTATAACGCATAACGTATAACGTATACCGTATAACGTCAAACGTGTAACGTATAACGTATAACGTATAGCGTATAACGTTTAACGTATAACGTATTACGTATAACGTATAACGTATAACGTATAACGTATAACGTATAACGTATAACGTATAACGTATAACGTATAACGTATAACGTATAACGTATAACGTATAACGTATAACGTACAGCGTATAACGTCAAACGTATAACGTATAACGTATAACGTATAACGTATAACGCATAACGTATAACGTATAACGTATAACGCATAACGTATAACGTATAACGTATAACGTATAACGTATAACGTATAACGTATAACGTATAACGTATAACGTATAACGTATAACGTATAACGTATAACGTATAACGTACAGCGTATAACGTCAAACGCATAACGTATAACGTATAACGAATAACGTATAACGTATAACGTTTAACGTATAACGTATAACGTATAACGTATAACTTATAACGTAAAACGTATTACACATTACGTATAACGAGTAACAGATACCGTGTAACGTATAACGTATAACGTATAACGTATAACGTATAACGTATAACGTATAACGTATAACGTATAACGTATAACGTATAACGAATAACGTATAACGTATAACGTATAACGTATAACGTATAACGTATAACGTATAACGTATATCCTATAACGCATAACGTATAACGTATAACGTATATCGTATAACGTATAACGTATAACGTAAAACGTTTAACGTATAACCTATAACGTCTAACGTATAACGTATAACGTATAACGTATATCCTATAACGCATAACGTATAACGTATAACGTATATCGTATAACGTATAACGTATAACGTAAAACGTTTAACGTATAACCTATAACGTCTAACGTATAACGTATACCGTATAACGTATAACGTATAACGTATAACGTATAACGTCAAACGTAAAACGTATAACGCATAACGTATAACGTATAACGCATAACGCATAACGTATAACGTATAACGTATAAAGTATAATATATAACGTATAACGTATAACGTATAACGTATATCGTGTAACGTATAACGTATAACGTATAACGTTTAACGTATAACGTATAACGTATAACGTATAACGTATAACGTATAACGTATAACGTATAACGTATAACGTATAACGTATAACGTATAACGTATAACGTATAACGTATAACGTATAACGTATAACGTATAACGTATAACGTATAACGTATAACGTATAACTTATAACGTATAACGTATATCCTATAACGCATAACGTATAACGTATAACGTATATCGTATAACGTATAACGTATAACGTATAACGTATAACGTATAACGTATAACGTATAACGTATAACTTATAACGTGAAACGTATTTCATATTACGTATAACGAGTAACGTATAACGTATAACGTATAACGTATAACGTATAACGTACAACGTATAACGTATAACGTATAACGTATAACGAATAACGTATAACGTAAAACGTATAACGTATAACGTATAATGTATAACGTATAACGTATAACGTATAACGTAAAACGTATAACGTATAACGTATACCGTATAACGTATAACGTATAACGTATAACGTATAACGTATAACGTATAACGTATAACGTATAACGTAAAACGTATAACGTATAACGTATACCGTATAACGTATAACGTATAACGTATAACGTATAACGTATAACGTATAACGTATAACGTATAACGTTTAACGTATAACCTATAACGTCTAACGTATAACGTATAACGTATAACGTATATCCTATAACGCATAACGTATAACGTATAACGTATATCGTATAACGTATAACGTATAACGTAAAACGTTTAACGTATAACCTATAACGTCTAACGTATAACGTATAACGTATAACGTATACCGTATAACGTATAACGTATAACGTATAACGTATAACGTCAAACGTATAACGTATAACGCATAACGTATAACGTATAACGCATAACGTATAACGTATAACGTATAACGCATAACCTATAACGTATAACGTAAAACGTATAACGTATAACGTAAAACGTATAACGTATAACGTACAACGTATAACGTATAATGTATACCGTATAACGTATAACGTATAACGTATAACGTATAACGTATAACGTATAACGTATAACGTCAAACGTATAACGTATAACGCATAACGTATAACGTATAACGCATAACGCATAACGTATAACGTATAACGTATAACGTATAATATATAACGTATAACGTATAACGTATAACGTATATCGTGTAACGTATAACGTATAATGTATAACGTTTAACGTATAACGTATAACGTATAACGTATAACGTATAACGTATAACGTATAACGTATAACGTATAACGTATAACGTATAACGTATAACGTATAGCGTATAACGCATAACGTATAACGTATGAACTATAACGTATAACGTATAACGTATAACGTATAACGTATAACGTATATCCTATAACGCATAACGTATAACGTATAACGTATATCGTATAACGTATAACGTATAACGTAAAACGCATAACGTATAACGTATAACGCATAACGTATAACGTATAACGTATAACGCATAACCTATAACGTATAACGTAGAACGTATAACGTATAACGTACAACGTATAACGTATAACGTATATCGTATAACGTATTACGTATAACGTATAACGTTTAACGTAATACGTATAACGTATAACGTATAACGTATAACGTATAACGTATAACGTATAACGCATAACGTATAACGTATACCGTATAACGTCAAACGTGTAACGTATAACGTATAACGTATAGCGTATAACGTTTAACGTATAACGTATTACGTATAACGTATAACGTATAACGTATAACGTATAACGTATAACGTATAACGTATAACGTATAACGTATAACGTATAACGTATAACGTATAACGTATAACGTATAACGTACAGCGTATAACGTCAAACGTATAACGTATAACGTATAACGTATAACGTATAACGCATAACGTATAACGTATAACGTATAACGCATAACGTATAACGTATAACGTATAACGTATAACGTATAACGTATAACGTATAACGTATAACGTATAACGTATAACGTATAACGTATAACGTATAACGTATAACGTACAGCGTATAACGTCAAACGCATAACGTATAACGTATAACGAATAACGTATAACGTATAACGTTTAACGTATAACGTATAACGTATAACGTATAACTTATAACGTAAAACGTATTACACATTACGTATAACGAGTAACAGATACCGTGTAACGTATAACGTATAACGTATAACGTATAACGTATAACGTATAACGTATAACGTATAACGTATAACGTATAACGTATAACGAATAACGTATAACGTATAACGTATAACGTATAACGTATAACGTATAACGTATAACGTATATCCTATAACGCATAACGTATAACGTATAACGTATATCGTATAACGTATAACGTATAACGTAAAACGTTTAACGTATAACCTATAACGTCTAACGTATAACGTATAACGTATAACGTATATCCTATAACGCATAACGTATAACGTATAACGTATATCGTATAACGTATAACGTATAACGTAAAACGTTTAACGTATAACCTATAACGTCTAACGTATAACGTATACCGTATAACGTATAACGTATAACGTATAACGTATAACGTCAAACGTAAAACGTATAACGCATAACGTATAACGTATAACGCATAACGCATAACGTATAACGTATAACGTATAAAGTATAATATATAACGTATAACGTATAACGTATAACGTATATCGTGTAACGTATAACGTATAACGTATAACGTTTAACGTATAACGTATAACGTATAACGTATAACGTATAACGTATAACGTATAACGTATAACGTATAACGTATAACGTATAACGTATAACGTATAACGTATAACGTATAACGTATAACGTATAACGTATAACGTATAACGTATAACGTATAACGTATAACTTATAACGTATAACGTATATCCTATAACGCATAACGTATAACGTATAACGTATATCGTATAACGTATAACGTATAACGTATAACGTATAACGTATAACGTATAACGTATAACGTATAACTTATAACGTGAAACGTATTTCATATTACGTATAACGAGTAACGTATAACGTATAACGTATAACGTATAACGTATAACGTACAACGTATAACGTATAACGTATAACGTATAACGAATAACGTATAACGTAAAACGTATAACGTATAACGTATAATGTATAACGTATAACGTATAACGTATAACGTAAAACGTATAACGTATAACGTATACCGTATAACGTATAACGTATAACGTATAACGTATAACGTATAACGTATAACGTATAACGTATAACGTAAAACGTATAACGTATAACGTATACCGTATAACGTATAACGTATAACGTATAACGTATAACGTATAACGTATAACGTATAACGTATAACGTTTAACGTATAACCTATAACGTCTAACGTATAACGTATAACGTATAACGTATATCCTATAACGCATAACGTATAACGTATAACGTATATCGTATAACGTATAACGTATAACGTAAAACGTTTAACGTATAACCTATAACGTCTAACGTATAACGTATAACGTATAACGTATACCGTATAACGTATAACGTATAACGTATAACGTATAACGTCAAACGTATAACGTATAACGCATAACGTATAACGTATAACGCATAACGTATAACGTATAACGTATAACGCATAACCTATAACGTATAACGTAAAACGTATAACGTATAACGTAAAACGTATAACGTATAACGTACAACGTATAACGTATAATGTATACCGTATAACGTATAACGTATAACGTATAACGTATAACGTATAACGTATAACGTATAACGTCAAACGTATAACGTATAACGCATAACGTATAACGTATAACGCATAACGCATAACGTATAACGTATAACGTATAACGTATAATATATAACGTATAACGTATAACGTATAACGTATATCGTGTAACGTATAACGTATAATGTATAACGTTTAACGTATAACGTATAACGTATAACGTATAACGTATAACGTATAACGTATAACGTATAACGTATAACGTATAACGTATAACGTATAACGTATAACGTATAACGTATAACGTATAACGTATAACGTATAACGTATAACGTATAACGTATAACGTATAACGTATAACGTATAACGTATAACTTATAACGTATAACGTATATCCTATAACGCATAACGTATAACGTATATCGTATAACGTATAACGTATAACGTAAAACGTTTAACGTATAACCTATAACGTCTAACGTATAACGTATAACGTATAACGTATACCGTATAACGTATAACGTATAACGTATAACGTATAACGTCAAACGTATAACGTATAACGCATAACGTATAACGTATAACGCATAACGTATAACGTATAACGTATAACGTATAACGTATAACGTATAACGTATAACGTATAACGTATAACGTATAACGTATAACGTATAACGTATAACGTATAACGTATAACGTATAACGTATAACGTATAACGTATAACGTATAACGTATAACGTATAACGTATAACTTATAACGTATAACGTATATCCTATAACGCATAACGTATAACGTATAACGTATATCGTATAACGTATAACGTATAACGTATAACGTATAACGTATAACGTATAACGTATAACGTATAACTTATAACGTGAAACGTATTTCATATTACGTATAACGAGTAACGTATAACGTATAACGTATAACGTATAACGTATAACGTACAACGTATAACGTATAACGTATAACGTATAACGAATAACGTATAACGTAAAACGTATAACGTATAACGTATAATGTATAACGTATAACGTATAACGTATAACGTAAAACGTATAACGTATAACGTATACCGTATAACGTATAACGTATAACGTATAACGTATAACGTATAACGTATAACGTATAACGTATAACGTATAACGTATAACGTAAAACGTATAACGAATAACGTATAACGTATAACGTATAACGTATGACGTATCACGTATAAGGTATGACCTATAACGCATAACGTATAGCGTATAACGCATAACGTATAACGTATAACGTATAACGTATAACGTATAACGTATAACGTATAACGTATAACCTATAACGTATAACGTATAACGTATAACGTATAACGTATAACGTATAACGTATAACGTGTAACGTATAACGTATAACGTATAACGTATAACGTATAACGTATAACGTATATCCTATAACGCATAACGTATAACGTATAACGTATATCGTATAACGTATAACGTATAACGTAAAACGCATAACGTATAACGTATAACGCATAACGTATAACGTATAACGTATAACGCATAACCTATAACGTATAACGTAGAACGTATAACGTATAACGTACAACGTATAACGTATAACGTATATCGTATAACGTATTACGTATAACGTATAACGTTTAACGTATAACGTATAACGTATAACGTATAACGTATAACGTATAACGTATAACGTATAACGCATAACGTATAACGTATACCGCATAACGTATAACGTATAACGTATAACGTATAACGTATAACGTATAGCGTATAACGTTTAACGTATAACGTATAACGTATAACGTATAACGTATAACGTATAACGTATAACGTATAACGTATAACGTATAACGTATAACGTATAACGTATAACGTATAACTTATAACGTATAACGTATATCCTATAACGTCTAACGTATAACGTATAACGTATAACGTATATCCTATAACGCATAACGTATAACCTATAACGTCTAACGTATAACGTATACCGTATAACGTATAACGCATAACGTATAACGTATAACGTATAACGCATAACCTATAACGTATAACGTAGAACGTATAACGTATAACGTACAACGTATAACGTATAACGTATATCGTATAACGTATTACGTATAACGTATAACGTTTAACGTATAACGTATAACGTATAACGTATAACGTATAACGTATAACGTATAACGTATAACGCATAACGTATAACGTATAACTTATAACGTAAAACGTATTACACATTACGTATAACGAGTAACGTATACCGTGTAACGTATAACGTATAACGTATAACGTATAACGTATAACGTATAACGTACAACGTATAACGTATAACGTTTAACGTATAACGTATAACGTATAACGTATAACGTATAACGTATAACTTATAACGTATAACGTATATCCTATAACGCATAACGTATAACGTATAACGTATATCGTATAACGTATAACGTATAACGTAAAACGCATAACGTATAACGTATAACGCATAACGTATAACGTATAACGTATAACGCATAACCTATAACGTATAACGTAGAACGTATAACGTATAACGTACAACGTATAACGTATAACGTATATCGTATAACGTATTACGTATAACGTATAACGTTTAACGTATAACGTATAACGTATAACGTATAACGTATAACGTATAACGTATAACGCATAACGTATAACGTATAACTTATAACGTAAAACGTATTACACATTACGTATAACGAGTAACGTATACCGTGTAACGTATAACGTATAACGTATAACGTATAACGTATAACGTATAACGTATAACGTATAACGTATAACGTTTAACGTATAACGTATAACGTATAACGTATAACGTATAACGTATAACGTATAACGTATAACGTATAACGTATAACGTATAACGTATAACGTATAACGTATAACGTATAACGTATAACGTATAACGTATAACGTATAACGTATAACGTATAACGTATAACGTATAACGTATAACGTATAACGTATAACTTATAACGTATAACGTATATCCTATAACGCATAACGTATAACGTATAACGTATATCGTATAACGTATAACGTATAACGTATAACGTATAACGTATAACGTATAACGTATAACGTATAACGTATAACGTATAACGTATAACGTATAACGTATAACGTATAACGTATAACGTATAACGTATAACGTATAACTTATAACGTATAACGTATATCCTATAACGCATAACGTATAACGTATAACGTATATCGTATAACGTATAACGTATAACGTATAACGTATAACGTATAACGTATAACGTATAACGTATAACTTATAACGTGAAACGTATTTCATATTACGTATAACGAGTAACGTATAACGTATAACGTATAACGTATAACGTATAACGTACAACGTATAACGTATAACGTATAACGTATAACGAATAACGTATAACGTAAAACGTATAACGTCTAACGTATAATGTATAACGTATAACGTATAACGTATAACGCATAACGTATAACGTATAACTTATAACGTAAAACGTATTACACATTACGTATAACGAGTAACGTATACCGTGTAACGTATAACGTATAACGTATAACGTATAACGTATAACGTATATCGTATAACGTATTACGTATAACGTATAACGTTTAACGTATAACGTATAACGTATAACGTATAACGTATAACGTATAACGTATAACGTATAACGCATAACGTATAACGTATAACTTATAACGTAAAACGTATTACACATTACGTATAACGAGTAACGTATACCGTGTAACGTATAACGTATAACGTATAACGTATAACGTATAACGTATAACGTATAACGTATAACGTATAACGTTTAACGTATAACGTATAACGTATAACGTATAACGTATAACGTATAACGTATAACGTATAACGTATATCCTATAACGCATAACGTATAACGTATAACGTATATCGTATAACGTATAACGTATAACGTAAAACGCATAACGTATAACGTATAACGCATAACGTATAACGTATAACGTATAACGCATAACCTATAACGTATAACGTAGAACGTATAACGTATAACGTACAACGTATAACGTATAACGTATATCGTATAACGTATTACGTATAACGTATAACGTTTAACGTATAACGTAAAACGTATAACGTATAACGTATAACGTATAACGTATAACGCATAACGTATAACGTATAACTTATAACGTAAAACGTATTACACATTACGTATAACGAGTAACGTATACCGTGTAACGTATAACGTATAACGTATAACGTATAACGTATAACGTACAGCGTATAACGTCAAACGTATAACGTATAACGTATAACGTATAACGTATAACGCATAACGTATAACGTATAACGTATAACGCATAACGTATAACGTATAACGTATAACGTATAACGTATAACGTATAACGTATAACGTATAACGTATAACGTATAACGTATAACGTATAACGTATAACGTATAACGTATAACGTACAGCGTATAACGTCAAACGCATAACGTATAACGTATAACGAATAACGTATAACGTATAACGTTTAACGTATAACGTATAACGTATAACGTATAACTTATAACGTAAAACGTATTACACATTACGTATAACGAGTAACGTATACCGTGTAACGTATAACGTATAACGTATAACGTATAACGTATAACGTATAACGTATAACGTATAACGTATAACGTATAACGAATAACGTATAACGTATAACGTATAACGTATAACGTATAACGTATAACGTATAACGTATATCCTATAACGCATAACGTATAACGTATAACGTATATCGTATAACGTATAACGTATAACGTAAAACGTTTAACGTATAACCTATAACGTCTGACGTATAACGTATAACGTATATCCTATAACGCATAACGTATAACGTATAACGTATATCGTATAACGTATAACGTATAACGTAAAACGTTTAACGTATAACCTATAACGTCTAACGTATAACGTATACCGTATAACGTATAACGTATAACGTATAACGTATAACGTCAAACGTATAACGTATAACGTATAACGTATAACGTATAACGCATAACGCATAACGTATAACGTATAACGTATAACGTATAATATATAACGTATAACGTATAACGTATAACGTATATCGTGTAACGTATAACGTATAACGTATAACGTTTAACGTATAACGTATAACGTATAACGTATAACGTATAACGTATAACGTATAACGTATAACGTATAACGTATAACGTATAACGTATAACGTATAACGTATAACGTATAACGTATAACGTATAACGTATAACGTATAACGTATAACGTATAACGTATAACGTATAACTTATAACGTATAACGTATATCCTATAACGCATAACGTATAACGTATAACGTATATCGTATAACGTATAACGTATAACGTATAACGTATAACGTATAACGTATAACGTATAACGTATAACGTATAACTTATAACGTGAAACGTATTTCATATTACGTATAACGAGTAACGTATAACGTATAACGTATAACGTATAACGTATAACGTACAACGTATAACGTATAACGTATAACGTATAACGAATAACTTATAACGTAAAACGTATAACGTATAACGTATAATGTATAACGTATAACGTATAACGTATAACGTAAAACGTATAACGTATAACGTATACCGTATAACGTATAACGTATAACGTATAACGTATAACGTATAACGTATAACGTATAACGTATAACGTTTAACGTATAACCTATAACGTCTAACGTATAACGTATAACGTATAACGTATATCCTATAACGCATAACGTATAACGTATAACGTATATCGTATAACGTATAACGTATAACGTAAAACGTTTAACGTATAACCTATAACGTCTAACGTATAACGTATAACGTATAACGTATACCGTATAACGTATAACGTATAACGTATAACGTATAACGTCAAACGTATAACGTATAACGCATAACGTATAACGTATAACGTATAACGCATAACGTATAACGTATAACGTATAACGCATAACCTATAACGTATAACGTAAAACGTATAACGTATAACGTACAACGTATAACGTATAACGTATACCGTATAACGTATAACGTATAACGTATAACGTTTAACGTATAACCTATAACGTCTAACGTATAACGTATAACGTATAACGTATAACGTATAACGCATAACGTATAACGTTTAACGTATAACGTATAACGTATAACGTATAACGTATAACGTATAACGTATAACGTATAACGTATAAGGTATAACGTATAACGTAAGACGTATAACGAATAACGTATAACGTATAACGTATAACGTATGACGTATCACGTATAAGGCATGACCTATAACGCATAACGTATAGCGTATAACGTACATCGTATAACGTATAACGTATAACGTAAAACGTATAACGTATAACGTATAACGTATAACGTATAACGTATAACGTATAACGTATAACGTATAACGTATAACGTAAAACGTATAACGTATAACGTATAACGTATAACGTATAACGTATAACGTATAACGTATAACGTATAACGTATAACGTATAACGTATGAACTATAACGTATAACGTATAACGTATAACGTCAAACGTATAACGTATAACGCATAACGTATAACGTATAACGTATAACGCATAACGTATAACGTATAACGTATAACGCATAACCTATAACGTATAACGTAAAACGTATAACGTATAACGTACAACGTATAACGTATAACGTATACCGTATAACGTATAACGTATAACGTATAACGTTTAACGTATAACCTATAACGTCTAACGTATAACGTATAACGTATAACGTATAACGTATAACGCATAACGTATAACGTTTAACGTATAACGTATAACGTATAACGTATAACGTATAACGTATAACGTATAACGTATAACGTATAAGGTATAACGTATAACGTAAGACGTATAACGAATAACGTATAACGTATAACGTATAACGTATGACGTATCACGTATAAGGCATGACCTATAACGCATAACGTATAGCGTATAACGTATAACGTATAACGTATAACGTATAACGTATAACGTAAAACGTATAACGAATAACGTATAACGTATAACGTATAACGTATGACGTATCACGTATAAGGTATGACCTATAACGCATAACGTATAGCGTATAACGCATAACGTATAACGTATAACGTATAACGTATAACGTATAACGTATAACGTATAACGTATAACGTATGAACTATAACGTATAACGTATAACGTATAACGTATAACGTATAACGTATAACGTATAACGTATAACGTATAACGTATAACGTATAACGTATAACGTATAACGTATAACGTATAACGTATAACGTATAACGTATATCCTATAACGCATAACGTATAACGTATAACGTACATCGTATAACGTATAACGTATAACGTAAAACGTATAACGTATAACGTATAACGTATAACGTATAACGTATAACGTATAACGTATAACGTATAACGTATAACGTAAAACGTATAACGTATAACGTATAACGTATAACGTATAACGTATAACGTATAACGTATAACGTATAACGTATAACGTATAACGTATAACGTATAACGTATAACGTATAACGTATAACGTATAACGTATAACGTATAACGTATAACGTATAACGTATAACGTATAACGTATAACGTATAACGTATAACGTATAACGTATAACGTATAACGTATAACGTATAACGTATAACGTATAACGTATAACGTATAACGTATAACGTATAACGTATAACGTATAACGTATAACGTATAACGTATAACGTATAACGTATAACTTATAACGTATAACGTATATCCTATAACGCATAACGCATAACGTATAACGTATAACGTATAACGCATAACCTATAACGTATAACGTAAAACGTATAACGTATAACGTACAACGTATAACGTATAACGTATACCGTATAACGTATAACGTATAACGTATAACGTTTAACGTATAACCTATAACGTCTAACGTATAACGTATAACGTATAACGTATAACGTATAACGTATAACGTATAACGTTTAACGTATAACGTATAACGTATAACGTATAACGTATAACGTATAACGTATAACGTATAACGTATAAGGTATAACGTATAACGTAAAACGTATAACG
Organism: Ptiloglossa arizonensis; assembly: GCF_051014685.1. NCBI lineage: Eukaryota > Metazoa > Arthropoda > Insecta > Hymenoptera > Colletidae > Ptiloglossa > Ptiloglossa arizonensis. The sequence continues at coordinate 415,044 of NW_027478598.1, read as the reverse complement.
AATAACGTATAACGTATAACGTATAACGTATGACGTATCACGTATAAGGTATGACCTATAACGCATAACGTATAGCGTATAACGTATAACGTATAACGTATAACGTATAACGTATAACGTAAAACGTATAACGAATAACGTATAACGTATAACGTATAACGTATGACGTATCACGTATAAGGTATGACCTATAACGCATAACGTATAGCGTATAACGCATAACGTATAACGTATAACGTATAACGTATAACGTATAACGTATAACGTATAACGTATGAACTATAACGTATAACGTATAACGTATAACGTATAACGTATAACGTATAACGTAAAACGTATAACGTATAACGTATAACGTATAACGTATAACGTATAACGTATAACGTATAACGTATAACGTATAACGTATAACGTATAACGTATAACGTATAACGTATAACGTATAACGTATAACGTATAACGTATAACGTATAACGTATAACGTATAACGTATAACGTATAACGTATAACTTATAACGTATAACGTATATCCTATAACGCATAACGTATAACGTATAACGTATATCGTATAACGTATAACGTATAACGTATAACGTATAACGTATAACGTATAACGTATAACGTATAACTTATAACGTGAAACGTATTTCATATTACGTATAACGAGTAACCTATAACGTATAACGTAAAACGTATAACGTATAACGTACAACGTATAACGTATAACGTATACCGTATAACGTATAACGTATAACGTATAACGTTTAACGTATAACCTATAACGTCTAACGTATAACGTATAACGTATAACGTATAACGTTTAACGTATAACCTATAACGTCTAACGTATAACGTATAACGTATAACGTATACCGTATAACGTATAACGTATAACGTATAACGTATAACGTCAAACGTATAACGTATAACGCATAACGTATAACGTATAACGCATAACGTATAACGTATAACGTATAACGCATAACCTATAACGTATAACGTAAAACGTATAACGTATAACGTACAACGTATAACGTATAACGTATACCGTATAACGTATAACGTATAACGTATAACGTTTAACGTATAACCTATAACGTCTAACGTATAACGTATAACGTATAACGTATAACGTATAACGTATAACGAATAACGTTTAACGTATAACGTATAACGTATAACGTATAACGTATAACGTATAACGTATAACGTATAACGTATAACGTACAGCGTATAACGTCAAACGCATAACGTATAACGTATAACGAATAACGTATAACGTATAACGTTTAACGTATAACGTATAACGTATAACGTATAACTTATAACGTAAAACGTATTACACATTACGTATAACGAGTAACGTATACCGTGTAACGTATAACGTATAACGTATAACGTATAACGTATAACGTATAACGTATAACGTATAACGTATAACGTATAACGAATAACGTATAACGTATAACGTATAACGTATAACGTATAACGTATAACGTATAACGTATATCCTATAACGCATAACGTATAACGTATAACGTATATCGTATAACGTATAACGTATAACGTAAAACGTTTAACGTATAACCTATAACGTCTAACGTATAACGTATAACGTATAACGTATATCCTATAACGCATAACGTATAACGTATAACGTATATCGTATAACGTATAACGTATAACGTAAAACGTTTAACGTATAACCTATAACGTCTAACGTATAACGTATACCGTATAACGTATAACGTATAACGTATAACGTATAACGTCAAACGTATAACGTATAACGCATAACGTATAACGTATAACGCATAACGCATAACGTATAACGTATAACGTATAACGTATAATATATGACGTATAACGTATAACGTATAACGTATATCGTGTAACGTATAACGTATAACGTATAACGTATAACGTTTAACGTATAACGTATAACGTATAACCTATAACGTATAACGTATAACGTATAACGTATAACGTATAACGTATAACGTATAACGTATAACGTATAACGTATAACGTATAACGTATAACGTATAACGTATAACGTATAACGTATAACGTATAACGTATAACGTATAACGTATAACTTATAACGTATAACGTATATCCTATAACGCATAACGTATAACGTATAACGTATATCGTATAACGTATAACGTATAACGTATAACGTATAACGTATAACGTATAACGTATAACGTATAACTTATAACGTGAAACGTATTTCATATTACGTATAACGAGTAACGTATAACGTATAACGTATAACGTATAACGTATAACGTACAACGTATAACGTATAACGTATAACGTATAACGAATAACGTATAACGTAAAACGTATAACGTATAACGTATAATGTATAACGTATAACGTATAACGTATAACGTAAAACGTATAACGTATAACGTATAACGTATAACGTATAACGTATAACGTATAACGTATAACGTATAACGTATAACGTATAACGTATAACGTATAACGTTTAACGTATAACCTATAACGTCTAACGTATAACGTATAACGTATAACGTATATCCTATAACGCATAACGTATAACGTATAACGTATATCGTATAACGTATAACGTATAACGTAAAACGTTTAACGTATAACCTATAACGTCTAACGTATAACGTATAACGTATAACGTATACCGTATAACGTATAACGTATAACGTATAACGTATAACGTCAAACGTATAACGTATAACGCATAACGTATAACGTATAACGCATAACGTATAACGTATAACGTATAACGCATAACCTATAACGTATAACGTAAAACGTATAACGTATAACGTATAACGTATAACGTATAATGTATAACGTATAACGTATATCGTATAACGTATAACGTATAACGTAAAACGTTTAACGTATAACCTATAACGTCTAACGTATAACGTATAACGTATAACGTATACCGTATAACGTATAACGTATAACGTATAACGTATAACGTCAAACGTATAACGTATAACGCATAACGTATAACGTATAACGCATAACGTATAACGTATAACGTATAACGCATAACCTATAACGTATAACGTAAAACGTATAACGTAGAACGTACAACGTATAACGTATAACGTATACCGTATAACGTATAACGTATAACGTATAACGTTTAACGTATAACCTATAACGTCTAACGTATAACGTATAACGTATAACGTATAACGTATAACGTATAACGTATAACGTTTAACGTATAACGTATAACGTATAACGTATAACGTATAACGTATAACGTATAACGTATAACGTATAACGTATAACGTATAACGTATAACGTAAAACGTATAACGAATAACGTATAACGTATAACGTATAACGTATGACGTATCACGTATAAGGTATGACCTATAACGCATAACGTATAGCGTATAACGCATAACGTATAACGTATAACGTATAACGTATAACGTATAACGTATAACGTATAACGTATAACGTATAACCTATAACGTATAACGTATAACGTATAACGTATAACGTATAACGTATAACGTATAACGTGTAACGTATAACTTATAACGTATAACGTATAACGTATAACGTATAACGTATATCCTATAACGCATAACGTATAACGTATAACGTATATCGTATAACGTATAACGTATAACGTAAAACGCATAACGTATAACGTATAACGCATAACGTATAACGTATAACGTATAACGCATAACCTATAACGTATAACGTAGAACGTATAACGTATAACGTACAACGTATAACGTATAACGTATATCGTATAACGTATTACGTATAACGTATAACGTTTAACGTATAACGTATAACGTATAACGTATAACGTATAACGTATAACGTATAACGTATAACGCATAACGTATAACGTATACCGTATAACGTATAACGTATAACGTATAACGTATAACGTATAACGTATAACGTATATCGTATAACGTATAACGTATAACGTAAAACGTTTAACGTATAACCTATAACGTCTAACGTATAACGTATAACGTATAACGTATACCGTATAACGTATAACGTATAACGTATAACGTATAACGTATAACGTATAACGTACAGCGTATAACGTCAAACGTATAACGTATAACGTATAACGTATAACGTATAACGCATAACGTATAACGTATAACGTATAACGCATAACGTATAACGTATAACGTATAACGTATAACGTATAACGTATAACGTATAACGTATAACGTTTAACGTATAACGTATAACGTATAACGTATAACTTATAACGTAAAACGTATTACACATTACGTATAACGAGTAACGTATACCGTGTAACGTATAACGTATAACGTATAACGTATAACGTATAACGTATAACGTATAACGTATAACGTATAACGTATAACGTATAACGAATAACGTATAACGTATAACGTATAACGTATAACGTATAACGTATAACGTATAACGTATATCCTATAACGCATAACGTATAACGTATAACGTATATCGTATAACGTATAACGTATAACGTAAAACGTTTAACGTATAACCTATAACGTCTAACGTATAACGTATAACGTATAACGTATATCCTATAACGCATAACGTATAACGTATAACGTATATCGTATAACGTATAACGTATAACGTAAAACGTTTAACGTATAACCTATAACGTATAACGTATAACGTATACCGTATAACGTATAACGTATAACGTATAACGTATAACGTCAAACGTATAACGTATAACGCATAACGTATAACGTATAACGCATAACGCATAACGCATAACGCATAACGTATAACGTATAACATATAACGTATAACGTATAACGTATAACGTATAACGTATAACGTATAACGTATAACGTATAACGTATAACTTATAACGTATAACGAATATCCTATAACGCATAACGTATAACGTATAACGTATATCGTATAACGTATAACGTATAACGTATAACGTATAACGTATAACGTATAACGTATAACGTATAACGTATAACTTATAACGTGAAACGTATTTCATATTACGTATAACGAGTAACGTATAACGTATAACGTATAACGTATAACGTATAACGTATAACGTACAACGTATAACGTATAACGTATAACGTATAACGAATAACGTATAACGTAAAACGTATAACGTATAACGTATAATGTATAACGTATAACGTATAACGTATAACGTAAAACGTATAACGTATAACGTATAACGTATAACGTATAACGGATAACGTATAACGTATAACGTATAACGTATAACGTATAACGTATAACGTTTAACGTATAATTATAACGTCTAACGTATAACGTATAACGTATAACGTATATCCTATAACGCATAACGTATAACGTATAACGTATATCGTATAACGTATAACGTATAACGTAAAACGTTTAACGTATAACCTATAACGTCTAACGTATAACGTATAACGTATAACGTTTACCGTATAACGTATAACGTATAACGTATAACGTATAACGTCAAACGTATAACGTATAACGCATAACGTATAACGTATAACGCATAACGTATAACGTATAACGTATAACGCATAACCTATAACGTATAACGTAAAACGTATAACGTATAACGTACAACGTATAACGTATAACGTATACCGTATAACGTATAACGTATAACGTATAACGTTTAACGTATAACCTATAACGTCTAACGTATAACGTATAACGTATAACGTATAACGTATAACGTATAACGTATAACGTTTAACGTATAACGTATAACGTATAACGTATAACGTATAACGTATAACGTATAACGTATAACGTATAACGTATAACGTATAACGTATAACGTAAAACGTATAACGAATAACGTATAACGTATAACGTATAACGTATGACGTATCACGTATAAGGTATGACCTATAACGCATAACGTATAGCGTATAACGCATAACGTATAACGTATAACGTATAACGTATAACGTATAACGTATAACGTATAACGTATAACCTATAACGTATAACGTATAACGTATAACGTATAACGTATAACGTATAACGTATAACGTATAACGTATAACGTATAACGTATAACGTATAACGTATAACGTATAACGTATATCCTATAACGCATAACGTATAACGTATAACGTATATCGTATAACGTATAACGTATAACGTATAACGTAAAACGCGTAACGTATAACGTATAACGCATAACGTATAACGTATAACGTATAACGCATAACCTATAACGTATAACGTAGAACGTATAACGTATAACGTACAACGTATAACGTATAACGTATATCGTATAACGTATTACGTATAACGTATAACGTTTAACGTATAACGTATAACGTATAACGTATAACGTATAACGTATAACGTATAACGTATAACGCATAACGTATAACGTATACCGTATAACGTATAACGTATAACGTATAACGTATAACGTATAACGTATAACGTCAAACGTGTAACGTATAACGTATAACGTATAGCGTATAACGTTTAACGTATAACGTATAACGTATAACGTATAACGTATAACGTATAACGTATAACGTATAACGTATAACGTATAACGTATAACGTATAACGTATAACGTATAACGTATAACGTATAACGTATAACGTATAACGTATAACGTATAACGTATAACGTATAACGTATAACGTATAACGTATAACGTATAACGTATAACGTATAACGTATAACGTATAACGTACAGCGTATAACGTCAAACGCATAACGTATAACGTATAACGAATAACGTATAACGTATAACGTTTAACGTATAACGTATAACGTATAACGTATAACTTATAACTTATAACGTAAAACGTATTACACATTACGTATAACGAGTAACGTATACCGTGTAACGTATAACGTATAACGTATAACGTATAACGTATAACGTATAACGTATAACGTATAACGTATAACGTATAACGTATAACGAATAACGTATAACGTATAACGTATAACGTATAACGTATAACGTATAACGTATAACGTATATCCTATAACGCATAACGTATAACGCATAACGTATATCGTATAACGTATAACGTATAACGTAAAACGTTTAACGTATAACCTATAACGTCTAACGTATAACGTATAACGTATAACGTATATCCTATAACGCATAACCTTTAACGTATAACGTATATCGTATAACGTATAACGTATAACGTAAAACGTTTAACGTATAACCTATAACGTCTAACGTATAACGTATACCGTATAACGTATAACGTATAACGTATAACGTATAACGTCAAACGTATAACGTATAACGCATAACGTATAACGTATAACGCATAACGCATAACGTATAACGTATAACGTATAACGTATAATATATAACGTATAACGTATAACGTATAACGTATATCGTGTAACGTATAACGTATGACGTATAACGTTTAACGTATAACGTATAACGTATAACGTATAACGTATAACGTATAACGTACAACGTATAACGTACAGCGTATAACGTCAAACGTGTAACGTATAACGTATAACGTATAACGTATAACGCATAACGTATAACGTATAACGTATAACGCATAACCTATAACGTATAACGTATAACGTATAACGTATAACGTACAACGTATAACGTATAACGTATATCGTATAACGTATTACGTATAACGTATAACGTTTAACGTATAACGTATAACGTATAACGTATAACGTATAACGTATAACGTATAACGTATAACGTTTAACGTATAACGTATAACGTATAACGTATAACGTATAACGTATAACGTATAACGTATAACGTATAACGTATAACGTAAAACGTATAACGAATAACGTATAACGTATAACGTATAACGTATGACGTATCACGTATAAGGTATGACCTATAACGCATAACGTATAGCGTATAACGCATAACGTATAACGTATAACGTATAACGTATAACGTATAACGTATAACGTATAACGTATAACGTATATCCTATAACGCATAACGTATAACGTATAACGTATATCGTATAACGTATAACGTATAACGTAAAACGTATAACGTGTAACGTATAACGTATAACGTATAACGTATAACGTATAACGTATAACGTATAACGTATATCCTATAACGCATAACGTATAACGTATAACGTATATCGTATAACGTATAACGTATAACGTAAAACGTTTAACGTATAACCTATAACGTCTAACGTATAACGTATAACGTATAACGTATACCGTATAACGTATAACGTATACCGTATAACGTATAACGTCAAACGTATAACGTATAACGTATAACGTATAACGCATAACGTATAACGTATACCGTATAACGTATAACGTATAACGTATAACGTATAACGTATAACGTATAACGTCAAACGTGTAACGTATAACGTATAACGTATAGCGTATAACGTTTAACGTATAACCTATAACGTATAACGTATAACGTATAACGTATAACGTATAACGTATAACGTATAACGTATAACGTATAACGTATAACGTATAACGTATAACGTATAACGTATAACGTATAACGTATAACGTACAGCGTATAACGTCAAACGTATAACGTATAACGTATAACGTGTAACGTATAACGCATAACGTATAACGTATAACGTATAACGCATAACGTATAACGTATAACGTATAACGTATAACGTATAACGTATAACGTATAACGTATAACGTATAACGTATAACGTATAACGTATAACGTATAACGCACAGCGTATAACGTCAAACGCATAACGTATAACGTATAACGAATAACGTATAACGTATAACGTTTAACGTATAACGTATAACGTATAACGTATAACGTATAACGTATAACGTTTAACGTATAACGTATAACGTATAACGTATAACGTATAACGTATAACGTATAACGTATAACGTATAACGTATAACGTATAACGTATAACGTATAACGTATAACGTATAACGTTTAACGTATAACGTATAACGTATAACGTATAACGTATAACGTATAACGTATAACGTATAACGTACAGCGTATAACGTCAAACGTGTAACGTATAACGTATAACGTATAACGTATAACGCATAACGTATAACGTATAACGTATAACGTATAACGCATAACCTATAACGTATAACGTATAACGTATAACGTATAACGTACAACGTATAACGTATAACGTATATCGTATAACGTATTACGTATAACGTATAACGTTTAACGTATAACGTAATACGTATAACGTATAACGTATAACGTATAACGTATAACGTATAACGTTTAACGTATAACGTATAACGTATAACGTATAACGTATAACGTATAACGTATAACGTATAACGTATAACGTATAACGTATAATGTATAACGTGTAACTTATAACGTATAACGTAAAACGTATAACGTATAACGTATAACGTATAACGTATAACGTATAACGTATACCGTATAACGTATAACGTATAACGTATAACGTATAACGTATAACGTATAACGTACAGCGTATAACGTCAAACGTGTAACGTATAACGTATAACGTATAACGTATAACGTATAACGTATAACGCATAACGTATAACGTATAACGCATAACGCATAACGTATAACGTATAACGTATAACGTATAACGTATAACGTATAACGTATAACGTATAACGTAAAACGTATAACGTATAACGTATAACGTATAACGTATATCGTATAACGTATAACGTATAACGCATAACGTATAACGTATAACGTATAACGCATAACCTATAACGTATAACGTATAACGTATAACGTATAACGTACAACGTATAACGTATAACGTATATCGTACAACGTATTACGTATAACGTATAACGTATAACGTATAACGTATAACGTATAACGTATAACGTATAACGTATAACGTATAACGTATAACGTATAACGTATAACGTATAACGTATAACGTACAACGTATCACGTATAACGTATATCCTATAACGCATAACGTATATCCTATAATGTATAGCGTATAACGCATAACGTATACCGTATAACGTATAACGTCAAACGTATAACGTATAACGTATAACGTATAACGTATAACGTATAACGCATAACGTATAACGTATACCGTATAACGTATAACGTATAACGTATAACGTATAACGTATAACGTATAACGTATAACGTATAACGTATAACGTTTAACGTATAACGTATAACGTATAACGTATAACGTATAACGTATAACGTATAACGTATAACGTATAACGTATAACGTATAACGTATAACGTATAACGTATAACGTATAACGTATAACGTATAACGTATAACGTTTAACGTATAACGTATAACGTATAACGTATAACGTATAACGTATAACGTATAACGTATAACGTACAGCGTATAACGTACAGCGTATAACGTCAAACGTGTAACGTATAACGTATAACGTATAACGTATAACGCATAACGTATAACGTATAACGTATAACGTATAACGCATAACCTATAACGTATAACGTATAACGTATAACGTATAACGTACAACGTATAACGTATAACGTATATCGTATAACGTATTACGTATAACGTATAACGTTTAACGTATAACGTATAACGTATATCGTATAACGTATAACGTATAACGCATAACGTATAACGTATAACGTATAACGCATAACCTATAACGTATAACGTATAACGTATAACGTATAACGTACAACGTATAACGTATAACGTATATCGTACAACGTATTACGTATAACGTATAACGTATAACGTATAACGTATAACGTATAACGTATAACGTATAACGTATAACGTATAACGTATAACGTATAACGTATAACGTATAACGTATAACGTACAACGTATCACGTATAACGTATATCCTATAACGCATAACGTATATCCTATAATGTATAGCGTATAACGCATAACGTATACCGTATAACGTATAACGTCAAACGTATAACGTATAACGTATAACGTATAACGTATAACGTATAACGCATAACGTATAACGTATACCGTATAACGTATAACGTATAACGTATAACGTATAACGTATAACGTATAACGTATAACGTATAACGTATAACGTTTAACGTATAACGTATAACGTATAACGTATAACGTATAACGTATAACGTATAACGTATAACGTATAACGTATAACGTATAACGTATAACGTATAACGTATAACGTATAACGTATAACGTATAACGTATAACGTATAACGTTTAACGTATAACGTATAACGTATAACGTATAACGTATAACGTATAACGTATAACGTATAACGTACAGCGTATAACGTCAAACGTGTAACGTATAACGTATAACGTATAACGTATAACGCATAACGTATAACGTATAACGTATAACGTATAACGCATAACCTATAACGTATAACGTATAACGTATAACGTATAACGTACAACGTATAACGTATAACGTATATCGTATAACGTATTACGTATAACGTATAACGTTTAACGTATAACGTAATACGTATAACGTATAACGTATAACGTATAACGTATAACGTATAACGTTTAACGTATAACGTATAACGTATAACGTATAACGTATAACGTATAACGTATAACGTATAACGTATAACGTATAACGTATAATGTATAACGTGTAACTTATAACGTATAACGTAAAACGTATAACGTATAACGTATAACGTATAACGTATAACGTATAACGTATAACGTATAACGCATAACGTATACCGTATAACGTATAACGTATAATGTATAACGTGTAACTTATAACGTATAACGTAAAACGTATAACGTATAACGTATAACGTATAACGTATAACGTATAACGTATAACGTATAACGCATAACGTATACCGTATAACGTATAGCGTATAACGTATAACGTATAACGTAAAACGTATAACGTATAACGTATAACGTATAACGTATAACGTACAACGTATAACGTACAACGTATAACGTATAACGTATATCGTATAACGTATAACGTATAACGTATAACGTATAACGTATAACGTTTAACATATAACGTATAACGTATAACGTATAACGTATAACGTATAACGTATAACGTATAACGTATAACGTATAACGTATAACGTATAACTCGTAACGTATAACGTATAACGTATAACGTTTAACGTATAACCTATAACGTCTAACGTATAACGTATAACGTATAACGTATATCCTATAACGCATAACGTATAACGTATAACGTATATCGTATAACGTATAACGTATAACGTAAAACGTTTAACGTATAACCTATAACGTCTAACGTATAACGTATAACGTATAACGTATACCGTATAACGTATAACGTATAACGTATAACGTATAACGTCAAACGTATAACGTATAACGTATAACGCATAACGTATAACGTATAACGCATAACGCATAACGTATAACGTATAACGTATAACGTATAATATATAACGTATAACGTATAACGTATAACGTATAACGTATATCGTATAACGTATAACGTATAACGTATAACGTTTAACGTATAACGTATAACGTATAACGTATAACGTATAACGTATAACGTATAACGTATAACGTACAGCGTATAACGTCAAACGTGTAACGTATAACGTATAACGTATAACGTATAACGCATAACGTATAACGTATAACGTATAACGTATAACGCATAACCTATAACGTATAACGTATAACGTATAACTTATAACGTACAACGTATAACGTATAACGTATATCGTATAACGTATTACGTATAACGTATAACGTTTAACGTATAACGTATAACGTATAACGTATAACGTATAACGTATAACGTATAACGTATAACGTATAACGTATAACGTTTAACGTATAAAGTATAACGTATAACGTATAACGTATAACGTATAACGTATAACGTATAACGTATAACGTATAACGTAAAACGTATAACGAATAACGTATAACGTATAACGTATAACGTATGACGTAACACGTATAAAGCATGACCTATAACGCATAACGTATAGCGTATAACGCATAACGTATAACGTATAACGTGTAACGTATAACGTATAACGTATAACGTATAACGTATAACGTATAACCTATAACGTATAACGTATAACGTATAACGTATAACGTATAACGTATATCGTATAACGTATAACGTATAACGTATAACGTATAACGTATAACGTATAACGTATAACGTATAACGTATAACGTATAACGTATAACGTATAACGTATAACGTACAGCGTATAACGTCAAACGTGTAACGTATAACGTATAACGTATAACGTATAACGCATAACGTATAACGTATTACGCATAACGCATAACGTATAACGTATAACGTATAACGTATAATATATGTCGTATAACGTATAACGTATAACGTATATCGTATAACGCATAACGTATAACGTATAACGTATAACGTATAATATATAACGTATAACGTATAACGTATAACGTATATCGTATAACGTATAACGTATAACGTATAACGTTTAACGTATAACGTATAACGTATAACGTATAACGTATAACGTATAACGTATAACGTATAACGTACAGCGTATAACGTCAAACGTGTAACGTATAACGTATAACGTATAACGTATAACGCATAACGTATAACGTATAACGTATAACGTATAACGCATAACCTATAACGTATAACGTATAACGTATAACGTATAACGTACAACGTATAACGTATAACGTTTATCGTATAACGTATTACGTATAACGTATAACGTTTAACGTATAACGTATAACGTATAACGTATAACGTATAACGTATAACGTATAACGTATAACGTATAACGTAAAACGTATAACGAATAACGTATAACGTATAACGTATGACGTATGACGTATCACGTATAAGGTATGACCTATAACGCATAACGTATAACGTATAACGTATAACTTACAACGTGAAACGTATTTCATATTACGTATAACGAGTAACGTATAACGTATAACGTATAACGTATAACGTATAACGTATAACGTATAACGTAATACGTATAACGTATAACGTTTAACGTATAACGTATAACGTATAACGTATAACGTATAACGTATAACGTATAACGTATAACGTATAACGTATAACGTATAACGTATAACGTATAACGTATAACGTATAACGTATAACGTATAACGTATAACGTACAGCGTATAACGTCAAACGTGTAACGTATAACGTATAACGTATAACGTATAACGTACAGCGTATAACGTCAAACGTGTAACGTATAACGTATAACGTATAACGTATAACGCATAACGTATAACGTATAACGCATAACGCATAACGTATAACGTATAACGTATAACGTATAATATATGACGTATAACGTATAACGTATAACGTATATCGTATAACGCATAACGTATAACGTATAACGTATAACGTATAATATATAACGTATAACGTATAACGTATAACGTATATTGTATAACGTATAACACATAACGTATAACGTATAACGCATAACGCATAACGTATAACGTATAACGTATAACGTATAATATATGACGTATAACGTATAACGTATAACGTATATCGTATAACGCATAACGTATAACGTATAACGTATAACGTATAATATATAACGTATAACGTATAACGTATAACGTATATCGTATAACGTATAACGTATAACGTATAACGTATAACGTATAACGTTTAACGTATAACGTATAACGTATAACGTATAACGTATAACGTATAACGTATAACGTATAACGTATAACGTATAACGTATAACGTATAACGTATAACGTATAACGTATAACGTACAGCGTATAACGTCAAACGTGTAACGTATAACGTATAACGTATAGCGTATAACGCATAGCGTATAACGTATAACGCATAACGCATAACGTATAACGTATAACGTATAACGTATAATATATAACGTATAACGTATAACGTATAACGTATATCGTATAACGTATAACGTATAACGTATAACGTTTAACGTATAACGTATAACGTATACCGTATAACGTATAACGTATAACGTATAACGTATAACGTATATCCTATAACGCATAACGTATAACGTATAACGTATAACGTATAACGTATAACGTATATCCTATAACGCATAACGTATAACGTATAACGTACATCGTATAACGTATAACGTATAACGTAAAACGTATAACGTATAACGTATAACGTATAACGTATAACGTATAACGTATAACGTATAACGTATAACGTATAACGTAAAACGTATAACGTATAACGTATAACGTATAACGTATAACGTATAACGTATAACGTATAACGTATAACGTATAACGTATAACGTATAACGTATAACGTATAACGTATAACGTATAACGTATAACGTATAACGTATAACGTATAACGTATAACGTATAACGTATAACGTATAACGTATAACTTATAACGTATAACGTATATCCTATAACGCATAACGTATAACGTATAACGTATATCGTATAACGTATAACGTATAACGTATAACGTATAACGTATAACGTATAACGTATAACGTATAACGTATAACTTATTACGTGAAACGTATTTCATATTACGTATAACGAGTAACGTATAACGTATAACGTATAACGTATAACGTATAACGTACAACGTATAACGTATAACGTATAACGTATAACGAATAACGTATAACGTAAAACGTATAACGTATAACGTATAATGTATAACGTATAACGTATAACGTATAACGTAAAACGTATAACGTATAACGTATAACGTATAACGTATAACGTATAACGTATAACGTATAACGTATAACGTATAACGTATAACGTTTAACGTATAACCTATAACGTCTAACGTATAACGTATAACGTATAAAGTATATCCTATAACGCATAACGTATAACGTATAACGTATATCGTATAACGTATAACGTATAACGTAAAACGTTTAACGTATAACCTATAACGTCTAACGTATAACGTATAACGTATAACGTATACCGTATAACGTATAACGTATAACGTATAACGTATAACGTATAACGTCAAACGTATAACGTATAACGCATAACGTATAACGTATAACGCATAACGTATAACGTATAACGTATAACGCATAACCTATAACGTATAACGTAAAACGTATAACGTATAACGTACAACGTATAACGTATAACGTATACCGTATAACGTATAACGTATAACGTATAACGTTTAACGTATAACCTATAACGTCTAACGTATAACGTATAACGTATAACGTATATCCTATAACGCATAACGTACAACGTATAACGTATATCGTATAACGTATAACGTATAACGTAAAACGTTTAACGTATAACCTATAACGTCTAACGTATAACGTATAACGTATAACGTATACCGTATAACGTATAACGTATAACGTATAACGTATAACGTCAAACGTATAACGTATAACGTATAACGCATAACGTATAACGTATAACGCATAACGCATAACGTATAACGTATAACGCATAGCGTATAACGTATAACGCATAACGCATAACGTATAACGTATAACGTATAACGTATAATATATAACGTATAACGTATAACGTATAACGTATAATATATAACGTACAACGTATAACGTATAACGTTTATCGTATAACGTATTACGTATAACGTATAACGTTTAACGTATAACGTATAACGTATAACGTATAACGTATAACGTATAACGTATAACGTATAACGTATAACGTATAACGTATAACGAATAACGTATAACGTATAACGTATGACGTATGACGTATCACGTATAAGGTATGACCTATAACGCATAACGTATAACGTATAACGTATAACTTACAACGTGAAACGTATTTCATATTACGTATAACGAGTAACGTATAACGTATAACGTATAACGTATAACGTATAACGTATAACGTATAACGTATAACGTATAACGTAAAACGTATAACGTATAACGTTTAACGTATAACGTATAACGTATAACGTATAACGTATAACGTATAACGTATAACGTATAACGTATAACGTATAACGTATAACGTATAACGTATAACGTATAACGTATAACGTATAACGTATAACGTACAGCGTATAACGTCAAACGTGTAACGTATAACGTATAACGTATAACGTATAACGTACAGCGTATAACGTCAAACGTGTAACGTATAACGTATAACGTATAACGTATAACGCATAACGTATAACGTATAACGCCTAACGCATAACGTATAACGTATAACGTATAACGTATAATATATGACGTATAACGTATAACGTATAACGTATATCGTATAACGCATAACGTATAACGTATAACGTATAACGTATAATATATAACGTATAACGTATAACGTATAACGTATATCGTATAACGTATAACGCATAACGTATAACGTATAACGCATAACGCATAACGTATAACGTATAACGTATAACGTATAATATATGACGTATAACGTATAACGTATAACGTATATCGTATAACGTATAACGCATAACGTATAACGTATAACGCATAACGCATAACGTATAACGTATAACGTATAACGTATAATATATAACGTATAACGTATAACGTATAACGTATATCGTATAACGTATAACGTATAACGTATAACGTATAACGTATAACGTTTAACGTATAACGTATAACGTATAACGTATAACGTATAACGTATAACGTATAACGTATAACGTATAACGTATAACGTATAACGTATAACGTATAACGTATAACGTATAACGTACAGCGTATAACGTCAAACGTGTAACGTATAACGTATAACGTATAACGTATAACGCATAGCGTATAACGTATAACGCATAACGCATAACGTATAACGTATAACGTATAACGTATAATATATAACGTATAACGTATAATATATAACGTATAACGTATAACGTATAACGTATATCGTATAACGTATAACGTATAACGTATAACGTTTAACGTATAACGTATAACGTATAACGTATAACGTATAACGTATAACGTATAACGTATAACGTATAACGTACAGCGTATAACGTCAAACGTGTAACGTATAACGTATAACGTATAACGTATAACGTATAACGCATAACGTATAACGTATAACGTATAACGCATAACCTATAACGTATAACGTATAACGTACAACGTATAACGTATAACGTATAACGTATATCCTATAACGCATAACGTATAACGTATAACGTATAACGTATAACGTATAACGTATAACGTATAACTTATAACGTATAACGTATAACGTATAACGTATAACTCATAACGTACAACGTATTACGTATAACGTATAACGTTTAACGTATAACGTATAACGTATAACGTATAACGTATAACGTATAACGTATAACGTATAACGTATAACGTATAACGTATAACGTATAACGTAAAACGTATAACGAATAACGTATGACGTATAACGTATAACGTATGACGTATCACGTATAAGGTATGACCTATAACGCATAACGTATAACGTATAACGTATAACGTATAACGTCTAACGTATAACGTATAACGTATAACGTATATCCTATAACGTATAACGTATAACGTATAACGTATAACGTATATCGTATAACGTATAACGTATAACGTAAAACGTTTAACGTATAACCTATAACGTCTAACGTATAACGTATAACGTATAACGTATACCGTATAACTTATAACGTATAATATATAACGTATAACGTCAAACGTATAACGTATAACGCATAACGTTTAACGTATAACGCATAACGCATAACGTATAACGTATAACGTATAACGTATAACGCATAACGTATAACGTATAACGCATAACGCATAACGTATAACATATAACGTATAACGTATAATATATAACGTATAACGTATAACGTATAACGTATATCGTATAACGTATAACGTATAACGTATAACGTTTAACGTATAACGTATAACGTATAACGTATAACGTATAACGTATAACGTATAACGTATAACGTATAACGTACAGCGTATAACGTCAAACGTGTAACGTATAACGTATAACGTATAACGTATAACGTATAACGCATAACGTATAACGTATAACGTATAACGCATAACCTATAACGTATAACGTATAACGTACAACGTATAACGTATAACGTATAACGTATATCCTATAACGCATAACGTATAACGTATAACGTATAACGTATAACGTTTAACGTATAACGTATAACGTATAACGTATAACGTATAACGTATAACCTATAACGTATAACGAATAACGTATAACGTATAACGTATAACGTACAACGTATAACGTATAACGTATATCGTATAACGTATTACGTATAACGTATAACGTTTAACGTATAACATATAACGTATAACGTATAACGTATAACGTATAACGTATAACGTATAACGTGTAACGTATAACGTATAACGTATAACGTACAACGTATAACGTATAACGTATATCGTATAACGTATTACGTATAACGTATAACGTTTAACGTATAACATATAACGTATAACGTATAACGTATAACGTATAACGTATAACGTATAACGTTTAACGTATAACGTATAACGTTTAACGTATAACGTATAACGTATAACGTACAACGGATAACGTATAACGTATATCGTATAACGTATAACGTATAACGTATAACGTATAACGTATAACGTATAACGTATAACGTATAACGTATAACGTATAACGTATAACGTACAGCGTATAACGTCAAACGTATAGCGTATAACGTATAACGTATATCCTATAACGCATAACGTATAACGTATAACGTATATCGTATAACGTATAACGTATAACGTAAAACGTTTAACGTATAACCTATAACGTCTAACGTATAACGTATAACGTATAACGTATATCCTATAACGCATAACGTATAACGTATAACGTATATCGTATAACGTATAACGTATAACGTAAAACGTTTAACGTATAACCTATAACGTCTAACGTATAACGTATAACGTATAACGTATATCCTATAACGCATAACGTATAACGTATAACGTATATCGTATAACGCATAACGTATAACGTAAAACGATTAACGTATAACCTATAACGTCTAACGTATAACGTATACCGTATAACGTATAACGTATAACGTATAACGTATAACGTCAAACGTATAACGTATAACGCATAACGTATAACGTATAACGCATAACGCATAACGTATAACGTATAACGTATAACGTATAATATATAACGTATAACGTATAACGTATAACGTATATCGTGTAACGTATAACGTATAACGTATAACGTTTAACGTATAACGTATAACGTATAACGTATAACGTATAACGTATAACGTATAACGTATAACGTACAGCGTATAACGTCAAACGTGTAACGTAGAACGTATAACGTATAACGTATAACGCATAACGTATAACGTATAACGTATAACGCATAACCTATAACGTATAACGTATAACGTATAACGTATAACGTATAACGTACAACGTATAACGTATAACGTATATCGTATAACGTATTACGTATAACGTATAACGTTTAACGTATAACGTATAACGTATAACGTATAACGTATAACGTATAACGTATAACGTACAGCGTATAACGTCAAACGTGTAACGTATAACGTATAATGTATAACGTATAACGCATAACGTATAACGTATAACGTATAACGCATAACCTATAACGTCTAACGTATAACGTATAACGTATTACGTACAACGTATAACGTATAACGTATATCGTATAACGTATACCGTATAACGTATAACGTATAACGTATAACGTATAACGTTTAACGTATAACGTATAACGTATAACGTACAACGTATAACGTATAACGTATATCGTATAACGTATTACGTATAACGTATAACGTTTAACGTATAACATATAACGTATAACGTATAACGTATAATGTATAACGTATAACGTATAACGTTTAACGTATAACGTATAACGTATAACGTATAACGTATAACGTATAACGTATAACGTATAACGTATAACGTAAAACGTATAACGAATAACGTATAACGTATAACGTATAACGTATGACGTATCACGTATAAGGTATGACCTATAACGCATAACGTATAGCGTATAACGCATAACGTATAACGTATAACGTATAACGTATAACGCATAACGTATAACGTATAACGTATAACGTATAACGTATAACGTATAACGTATAACGTATAACGTATAACGTATAACGTATAACGTATAACGTATAACGTATAACGTATAACGTATATCGTATATCCTATAACGCATAACGTATAACGTATATCCTATAACGCATAACGTATAACGTATAACGTATATCGTATAACGTATAACGTATAACGTAAAACGTTTAACGTATAACCTATAACGTCTAACGTATAACGTATAACGTATAACGTATAACGTATAACGTATAGCGTATAACGTATAACGTATAACGTATAACGTATAACGTATAACGTATAACGTATAGCGTTTAACGTATAACGTATAACGTATAACGTATAACGTATAACGTATAACGTATAACGTATAACGTATAACGTAAAACGTATAACGTATAACGTATAACGTATAACGTATAACGTATAACGTATAACGTATGACGTATCACGTATAAGGTATGACCTATAACGCATAACGTATAGCGTATAACGCATAACGTATAACGTATAACGTATAACGTATAACGTATAACGTATAACGTATTACGTATAACGTATAACGTTTAACGTATAACGTATAACGTATAACGTATAACGTATAACGTATAACGTATAACGTATAACGTATAACGTATAACGTATAACGTATAACGTAAAACGTATAACGAATAACGTATGACGTATAACGTATAACGTATGACGTATCACGTATAAGGTATGACCTATAACGCATAACGTATAGCGTATAACGCATAACGTATAACGTATAACGTATAACGTATAACGTATAACGTATAACGTATAACGTATAACCTATAACGTATAACGTATAACGTATAACGTATAACGTATAACGTATAACGTCTAACGTATAACGTATAACGTATAACGTATATCCTATAACGTATAACGTATAACGTATAACGTATAACGTATATCGTATAACGTATAACGTATAACGTAAAACGTTTAACGTATAACCTATAACGTCTAACGTATAACGTATAACGTATAACGTATACCGTATAACTTATAACGTATAACGTATAACGTATAACGTCAAACGTATAACGTATAACGCATAACGTATAACGTATAACGCATAACGCATAACGTATAACGTATAACGTATAACGTATAACGCATAACGTATAACGTATAACGCATAACGCATAACGTATAACGTGTAACGTATAACGTATAATATATAACGTATAACGTATAACGTATAACGTATATCGTATAACGTATAACGTATAACGTATAACGTTTAACGTATAACGTATAACGTATAACGTATAACGTATAACGTATAACGTATAACGTATAACCTACAGCGTATAACGTCAAACGTGTAACGTATAACGTATAACGTATAACGTATAACGTATAACGCATAACGTATAACGTATAACGTATAACGCATAACCTATAACGTATAACGTATAACGTACAACGTATAACGTATAACGTATAACGTATATCCTATAACGCATAACGTATAACGTATAACGTATAACGTATAACGTTTAACGTATAACGTATAACGTATAACGTATAACGTATAACGTATAACGTATAACCTATAACGTATAACGAATAACGTATAACGTATAACGTATAACGTACAACGTATAACGTATAACGTATATCGTATAACGTATTACGTATAACGTATAACGTTTAACGTATAACATATAACGTATAACGTATAACGTATAACGTATAACGTATAACGTATAACGTTTAACGTATAAGGTATAACGTATAACGTACAACGTATAACGTATAACGTATATCGTATAACGTATTACGTATAACGTATAACGTTTAACGTATAACATATAACGTATAACGTATAACGTATAACGTATAACGTATAACGTATAACGTTTAACGTATAACGTATAACGTTTAACGTATAACGTATAACGTATAACGTACAACGTATAACGTATAACGTATATCGTATAACGTATTACGTATAACGTATATCGTTTAACGTAAAACATATAACGTATAACGTATAACGTATAATGTATAACGTATAACGTATAACGTTTAACGTATAACGTATAACGTATAACGTATAACGTATAACGTATAACGTATAACGTATAACGTATAACGTATAACGTAAAACGTATAACGAATAACGTATAACGTATAACGTATAACGTATGACGTATCACGTATAAGGTATGACCTATAACGCATAACGTATAGCGTATAACGCATAACGTATAACGTATAACGTGTAACGTATAACGTATAACGTATAACGTATAACGTATAACGTATAACGTATAACGTATAACGTATAACGTATAACGTATAACGTATAACGTATAACGTATAACGTATAACGTATAACGTATAACGTATAACGTATAACGTATATCGTATATCCTATAACGCATAACGTATAACGTATATCCTATAACGCATAACGTATAACGTATAACGTATATCGTATAACGTATAACGTATAACGTAAAACGTATAACGTATAACGTATAACGTATAAGGTATAACGTATAACGTATAACGTATAACGTATAACGTATAACGTATAACGTATAACGTATAACGTATAACGTATAACGTATAACGTATAACGTATAACGTATAACGTATAACGTATAACGTATAACGTATAACGTATAACGTATAACGTATAACGTATAACGTATAACGTATAACGTATAACGTATAACGTATAACGTATAACGTATTACGTATAACGTATAACGTTTAACGTATAACGTATAACGTATAACGTATAACGTATAACGTATAACGTATAACGTATAACGTATAACGTATAACGTATAACGTATAACGTATAACGTATAACGTATAACGTATAACGTATAACGTATAACGTATAACGTATAACGTATAACGTATTACGTATAACGTATAACGTTTAACGTATAACGTATAACGTATAACGTATAACGTATAACGTATAACGTATAACGTATAACGTATAACGTATAACGTTTAACGTATAACGTATAACGTATAACGTATAACGTATAACGTATAACGTATAACGTATAACGTATAACGTATAGCGAATAACGTATAACGTATAACGTATAACGTATGACGTATCACGTATAAGGTATGACCTATAACGCATAACGTATAGCGTATAACGCATAACGTATAACGTATAACGTATAACGTATAACGTATAACGTATAACGTATAACGTATAACCTATAACGTATAACGTATAACGTATAACGTATAACGTATAACGTATAACGTATAACGTATAACGTATAACGTATAACGTATAACGTATAACGTATAACGTATAACGTATAACGTATAACGTATAACGTATAACGTATAACGTATAACGTATAACGTATAACGTATAACGTATAACGCATAACGTATAACGTATACCGTATAACGTATAACGTATAACGTATAACGTATAACGTATATCCTATAACGCATAACGTATAACGTATAACGTATAACGTATAACGTTTAACGTATAACGTATAACGTATAACGTATAAAGTATAACGTATAACCTATAACGTATAACGAATAACGTGTAACGTATAACGTATAACGTATAACGCATAACGTATAACGTATACCGTATAACGTATAACGTATAACGTATAACGTATAACGTATATCCTATAACGCATAACGTATAACGTATAACGTATAACGTATAACGTATAACGTATATCCTATAACGCATAACGTATAACGTATAACGTACATCGTATAACGTATAACGTATAACGTAAAACGTATAACGTATAACGTATAACGTATAACGTATAACGTATAACGTATAACGTATAACGTATAACGTAAAACGTATAACGTATAACGTATAACGTATAACGTATAACGTATAACGTATAACGTATAACGTATAACGTATAACGTATAACGTATAACGTATAACGTATAACGTATAACGTATAACGTATAACGTATAACGTATAACGTATAACGTATAACGTATAACGTATAACGTATAACGTATAACGTATAACTTATAACGTATAACGTATATCCTATAACGCATAACGTATAACGTATAACGTATATCGTATGACGTATAACGTATAACGTATAACGTATAACGTATAACGTATAACGTATAACGTATAACTTATAACGTGAAACGTATTTCATATTACGTATAACGAGTAACGTATAACGTATAACGTATAACGTATAACGTATAACGTACAACGTATAACGTATAACGTATAACGTATAACGAATAACGTATAACGTAAAACGTATAACGTATAACGTATAATGTATAACGTATAACGTATAACGTATAACGTAAAACGTATAACGTATAACGTATAACGTATAACGTATAACGTATAACGTATAACGTATAACGTATAACGTATAACGTATAACGTTTAACGTATAACCTATAACGTCTAACGTATAACGTATAACGTATAAAGTATATCCTATAACGCATAACGTATAACGTATAACGTATATCGTATAACGTATAACGTATAACGTAAAACGTTTAACGTATAACCTATAACGTCTAACGTATAACGTATAACGTATAACGTATACCGTATAACATATAACGTATAACGTATAACGTCAAACGTATAACGTATAACGCATAACGTATAACGTATAACGCATAACGTATAACGTATAACGTATAACGCATAACCTATAACGTATAACGTAAAACGTATAACTATAAACGTATAACGTAATAACCAAGTACCTAACGTATAACGTATAACGTTATAACGTATAACGTTTAACGTATAACCTATAACGTCTAACGTATAACGTATAACGTATAACGTATAACGTATAACGTATAACGTATAACGTTTAACGTATAACGTATAACGTATAACGTATAACGTATAACGTATAACGTATAACGTATAACGTATAACGTATAACGTATAACGTAAAACGTATAACGAATAACGTATAACGTATAACGTATAACGTATGACGTATCACGTATAAGGTATGACCTATAACGCATAACGTATAGCGTATAACGCATAACGTATAACGTATAACGTATAACGTATAACGTATAACGTATAACGTATAACGTATAACCTATAACGTATAACGTATAACGTATAACGTATAACGTATAACGTATAACGTATAACGTATAACGTATAACGTATAACGTATAACGTATAACGTATATCCTATAACGCATAACGTGTAACGTATAACGTATATCGTATAACATATAACGTATAACGTAAAACGCATAACGTATAACGTATAACGCATAACGTATAACGTATAACGTATAACGCATAACCTATAACGTATAACGTAGAACGTATAACGTATAACGTACAACGTATAACGTATAACGTATATCGTATAACGTATTACGTATAACGTATAACGTTTAACGTATAACGTATAACGTATAACGTATAACGTATAACGTATAACGTATAACGTATAACGCATAACGTATAACGTATACCGTATAACGTATAACGTATAACGTATAACGTATAACGTATAACGTCAAACGTGTAACGTATAACGTATAACGTATAGCGTATAACGTTTAACGTATAACGTATAACGTATAACGTATAACGTATAACGTATAACGTATAACGTATAACGTATAACGTATAACGTATAACGTATAACGTATAACGTATAACGTCAAACGTATAACGTATAACGCATAACGTATAACGTATAACGCATAACGCATAACGTATAACGTATAACGTATAACGTATAATATATAACGTATAACGTATAACGTATAACGTATATCGTGTAACGTATAACGTATAACGTATAACGTTTAACGTATAACGTATAACGTATAACGTATAACGTATAACGTATAACGTATAACGTATAACGTACAGCGTATAACGTCAAACGTGTAACGTAGAACGTATAACGTATAACGTATAACGCATAACGTATAACGTATAACGTATAACGCATAACCTATAACGTATAACGTATAACGTATAACGTATAACGTACAACGTATAACGTATAACGTATATCGTATAACGTATTACGTATAACGTATAACGTTTAACGTATAACGTATAACGTATAACGTATAACGTATAACGTATAACGTATAACGTACAGCGTATAACGTCAAACGTGTAACGTATAACGTATAATGTATAACGTATAACGCATAACGTATAACGTATAACGTATAACGCATAACCTATAACGTCTAACGTATATCGTATAACGTATACCGTATAACGTATAACGTATAACGTATAACGTATAACGTTTAACGTATAACGTATAACGTATAACGTACAACGTATAACGTATAACGTATATCGTATAACGTATTACGTATAACGTATAACGTTTAACGTATAACATATAACGTATAACGTATAACGTATAATGTATAACGTATAACGTATAACGTTTAACGTATAACGTATAACGTATAACGTATAACGTATAACGTATAACGTATAACGTATAACGTATAACGTAAAACGTATAACGAATAACGTATAACGTATAACGTATAACGTATGACGTATCACGTATAAGGTATGACCTATAACGCATAACGTATAGCGTATAACGCATAACGTATAACGTATAACGTATAACGTATAACGTATAACGTATAACGTATAACGTATAACGTATAACGTATAACGTATAACGTATAACGTATAACGTATAACGTATAACGTATAACGTATAACGTATAACGTATAACGTATAACGTATATCGTATATCCTATAACGCATAACGTATAACGTATATCCTATAACGCATAACGTATAACGAATAACGTATATCGTATAACGTATAACGTATAACGTAAAACGTTTAACGTATAACCTATAACGTCTAACGTATAACGTATAACGTATAACGTATAACGTATAACGTATAGCGTATAACGTATAACGTATAACGTATAACGTATAACGTATAACGTATAACGTATAGCGTTTAACGTATAACGTATAACGTATAACGTATAACGTATAACGTATAACGTATAACGTATAACGTATAACGTAAAACGTATAACGTATAACGTATAACGTATAACGTATAACGTATAACGTATAACGTATGACGTATCACGTATAAGGTATGACCTATAACGCATAACGTATAGCGTATAACGCATAACGTATAACGTATAACGTATAACGTATAACGTATAACGTATAACGTATTACGTATAACGTATAACGTTTAACGTATAACGTATAACGTATAACGTATAACGTATAACGTATAACGTATAACGTATAACGTATAACGTATAACGTATAACGTATAACGTAAAACGTATAACGAATAACGTATGACGTATAACGTATAACGTATGACGTATCACGTATAAGGTATGACCTATAACGCATAACGTATAGCGTATAACGCATAACGTATAACGTATAACGTATAACGTATAACGTATAACGTATAACGTATAACGTATAACCTATAACGTATAACGTATAACGTATAACGTATAACGTATAACGTATAACGTCTAACGTATAACGTATAACGTATAACGTATATCCTATAACGTATAACGTATAACGTATAACGTATAACGTATATCGTATAACGTATAACGTATAACGTAAAACGTTTAACGTATAACCTATAACGTCTAACGTATAACGTATAACGTATAACGTATACCGTATAACTTATAACGTATAACGTATAACGTATAACGTCAAACGTATAACGTATAACGCATAACGTATAACGTATAACGCATAACGCATAACGTATAACGTATAACGTATAACGTATGACGCATAACGTATAACGTATAACGCATAACGCATAACGTATAACGTGTAACGTATAACGTATAATATATAACGTATAACGTATAACGTATAACGTATATCGTATAACGTATAACGTATAACGTATAACGTTTAACGTATAACGTATAACGTATAACGTATAACGTATAACGTATAACGTATAACGTATAACCTACAGCGTATAACGTCAAACGTGTAACGTATAACGTATAACGTATAACGTATAACGTATAACGCATAACGTATAACGTATAACGTATAACGCATAACCTATAACGTATAACGTATAACGTACAACGTATAACGTATAACGTATAACGTATATCCTATAACGCATAACGTATAACGTATAACGTATAACGTATAACGTTTAACGTATAACGTATAACGTATAACGTATAACGTATAACGTATAACGTATAACCTATAACGTATAACGAATAACGTATAACGTATAACGTATAACGTACAACGTATAACGTATAACGTATATCGTATAACGTATTACGTATAACGTATAACGTTTAACGTATAACATATAACGTATAACGTATAACGTATAACGTATAACGTATAACGTATAACGTTTAACGTATAAGGTATAACGTATAACGTACAACGTATAACGTATAACGTATATCGTATAACGTATTACGTATAACGTATAACGTTTAACGTATAACATATAACGTATAACGTATAACGTATAACGTATAACGTATAACGTATAACGTTTAACGTATAACGTATAACGTTTAACGTATAACGTATAACGTATAACGTACAACGTATAACGTATAACGTATATCGTATAACGTATTACGTATAACGTATATCGTTTAACGTAAAACATATAACGTATAACGTATAACGTATAATGTATAACGTATAACGTATAACGTTTAACGTATAACGTATAACGTATAACGTATAACGTATAACGTATAACGTATAACGTATAACGTATAACGTATAACGTAAAACGTATAACGAATAACGTATAACGTATAACGTATAACGTATGACGTATCACGTATAAGGTATGACCTATAACGCATAACGTATAGCGTATAACGCATAACGTATAACGTATAACGTGTAACGTATAACGTATAACGTATAACGTATAACGTATAACGTATAACGTATAACGTATAACGTATAACGTATAACGTATAACGTATAACGTATAACGTATAACGTATAACGTATAACGTATAACGTATAACGTATAACGTATAACGTATATCGTATATCCTATAACGCATAACGTATAACGTATATCCTATAACGCATAACGTATAACGTATAACGTATATCGTATAACGTATAACGTATAACGTAAAACGTATAACGTATAACGTATAACGTATAAGGTATAACGTATAACGTATAACGTATAACGTATAACGTATAACGTATAACGTATAACGTATAACGTATAACGTATAACGTATAACGTATAACGTATAACGTATAACGTATAACGTATAACGTATAACGTATAACGTATAACGTATAACGTATAACGTATAACGTATAACGTATAACGTATAACGTATAACGTATAACGTATAACGTATTACGTATAACGTATAACGTTTAACGTATAACGTATAACGTATAACGTATAACGTATAACGTATAACGTATAACGTATAACGTATAACGTATAACGTATAACGTATAACGTATAACGTATAACGTATAACGTATAACGTATAACGTATAACGTATAACGTATAACGTATAACGTATAACGTATTACGTATAACGTATAACGTTTAACGTATAACGTATAACGTATAACGTATAACGTATAACGTATAACGTATAACGTATAACGTATAACGTATAACGTTTAACGTATAACGTATAACGTATAACGTATAACGTATAACGTATAACGTATAACGTATAACGTATAACGTATAGCGAATAACGTATAACGTATAACGTATAACGTATGACGTATCACGTATAAGGTATGACCTATAACGCATAACGTATAGCGTATAACGCATAACGTATAACGTATAACGTATAACGTATAACGTATAACGTATAACGTATAACGTATAACCTATAACGTATAACGTATAACGTATAACGTATAACGTATAACGTATAACGTATAACGTATAACGTATAACGTATAACGTATAACGTATAACGTATAACGTATAACGTATAACGTATAACGTATAACGTATAACGTATAACGTATAACGTATAACGTATAACGTATAACGTATAACGCATAACGTATAACGTATACCGTATAACGTATAACGTATAACGTATAACGTATAACGTATATCCTATAACGCATAACGTATAACGTATAACGTATAACGTATAACGTTTAACGTATAACGTATAACGTATAACGTATAAAGTATAACGTATAACCTATAACGTATAACGAATAACGTGTAACGTATAACGTATAACGTATAACGCATAACGTATAACGTATACCGTATAACGTATAACGTATAACGTATAACGTATAACGTATATCCTATAACGCATAACGTATAACGTATAACGTATAACGTATAACGTATAACGTATATCCTATAACGCATAACGTATAACGTATAACGTACATCGTATAACGTATAACGTATAACGTAAAACGTATAACGTATAACGTATAACGTATAACGTATAACGTATAACGTATAACGTATAACGTATAACGTAAAACGTATAACGTATAACGTATAACGTATAACGTATAACGTATAACGTATAACGTATAACGTATAACGTATAACGTATAACGTATAACGTATAACGTATAACGTATAACGTATAACGTATAACGTATAACGTATAACGTATAACGTATAACGTATAACGTATAACGTATAACGTATAACGTATAACTTATAACGTATAACGTATATCCTATAACGCATAACGTATAACGTATAACGTATATCGTATGACGTATAACGTATAACGTATAACGTATAACGTATAACGTATAACGTATAACGTATAACTTATAACGTGAAACGTATTTCATATTACGTATAACGAGTAACGTATAACGTATAACGTATAACGTATAACGTATAACGTACAACGTATAACGTATAACGTATAACGTATAACGAATAACGTATAACGTAAAACGTATAACGTATAACGTATAATGTATAACGTATAACGTATAACGTATAACGTAAAACGTATAACGTATAACGTATAACGTATAACGTATAACGTATAACGTATAACGTATAACGTATAACGTATAACGTATAACGTTTAACGTATAACCTATAACGTCTAACGTATAACGTATAACGTATAAAGTATATCCTATAACGCATAACGTATAACGTATAACGTATATCGTATAACGTATAACGTATAACGTAAAACGTTTAACGTATAACCTATAACGTCTAACGTATAACGTATAACGTATAACGTATACCGTATAACATATAACGTATAACGTATAACGTCAAACGTATAACGTATAACGCATAACGTATAACGTATAACGCATAACGTATAACGTATAACGTATAACGCATAACCTATAACGTATAACGTAAAACGTATAACGTATAACGTACAACGTATAACGTATAACGTATACCGTATAACGTATAACGTATAACGTATAACGTTTAACGTATAACCTATAACGTCTAACGTATAACGTATAACGTATAACGTATAACGTATAACGTATAACGTATAACGTTTAACGTATAACGTATAACGTATAACGTATAACGTATAACGTATAACGTATAACGTATAACGTATAACGTATAACGTATAACGTATAACGTATAACGTAAAACGTATAACGAATAACGTATAACGTATAACGTATAACGTATGACGTATCACGTATAAGGTATGACCTATAACGCATAACGTATAGCGTATAACGCATAACGTATAACGTATAACGTATAACGTATAACGTATAACGTATAACGTATAACGTATAACCTATAACGTATAACGTATAACGTATAACGTATAACGTATAACGTATAACGTATAACGTATAACGTATAACGTATAACGTATAACGTATAACGTATATCCTATAACGCATAACGTATAACGTATAACGTATATCGTATAACATATAACGTATAACGTAAAACGCATAACGTATAACGTATAACGCATAACGTATAACGTATAACGTATAACGCATAACCTATAACGTATAACGTAGAACGTATAACGTATAACGTACAACGTATAACGTATAACGTATATCGTATAACGTATTACGTATAACGTATAACGTTTAACGTATAACGTATAACGTATAACGTATAACGTATAACGTATAACGTATAACGTATAACGCATAACGTATAACGTATACCGTATAACGTATAACGTATAACGTATAACGTATAACGTATAACGTCAAACGTGTAACGTATAACGTATAACGTATAGCGTATAACGTTTAACGTATAACGTATAACGTATAACGTATAACGTATAACGTATAACGTATAACGTATAACGTATAACGTATAACGTATAACGTATAACGTCAAACGTATAACGTATAACGCATAACGTATAACGTATAACGCATAACGCATAACGTATAACGTATAACGTATAACGTATAATATATAACGTATAACGTATAACGTATAACGTATATCGTGTAACGTATAACGTATAACGTATAACGTTTAACGTATAACGTATAACGTATAACGTATAACGTATAACGTATAACGTATAACGTATAACGTACAGCGTATAACGTCAAACGTGTAACGTAGAACGTATAACGTATAACGTATAACGCATAACGTATAACGTATAACGTATAACGCATAACCTATAACGTATAACGTATAACGTATAACGTATAACGTACAACGTATAACGTATAACGTATATCGTATAACGTATTACGTATAACGTATAACGTTTAACGTATAACGTATAACGTATAACGTATAACGTATAACGTATAACGTATAACGTACAGCGTATAACGTCAAACGTGTAACGTATAACGTATAATGTATAACGTATAACGCATAACGTATAACGTATAACGTATAACGCATAACCTATAACGTCTAACGTATAACGTATAACGTATAACGTACAACGTATAACGTATAACGTATATCGTATAACGTATACCGTATAACGTATAACGTATAACGTATAACGTATAACGTTTAACGTATAACGTATAACGTATAACGTACAACGTATAACGTATAACGTATATCGTATAACGTATTACGTATAACGTATAACGTTTAACGTATAACATATAACGTATAACGTATAACGTATAATGTATAACGTATAACGTATAACGTTTAACGTATAACGTATAACGTATAACGTATAACGTATAACGTATAACGTATAACGTATAACGTATAACGTAAAACGTATAACGAATAACGTATAACGTATAACGTATAACGTATGACGTATCACGTATAAGGTATGACCTATAACGCATAACGTATAGCGTATAACGCATAACGTATAACGTATAACGTATAACGTATAACGTATAACGTATAACGTATAACGTATAACGTATAACGTATAACGTATAACGTATAACGTATAACGTATAACGTATAACGTATAACGTATAACGTATAACGTATAACGTATATCGTATCTCCTATAACGCATAACGTATAACGTATATCCTATAACGCATAACGTATAACGTATAACGTATATCGTATAACGTATAACGTATAACGTAAAACGTTTAACGTATAACCTATAACGTCTAACGTATAACGTATAACGTATAACGTATAACGTATAACGTATAACGTATAACGTATAACGTATAACGTATAACGTATAACGTTTAACGTATAACGTATAACGTATAACGTATAACGTATAACGTATAACGTATAACGTATAACGTATAACGTAAAACGTATAACGTATAACGTATAACGTATAACGTATAACGTATAACGTATAACGTATGACGTATCACGTATAAGGTATGACCTATAACGCATAACGTATAGCGTATAACGCATAACGTATAACGTATAACGTATAACGTATAACGTATAACGTATAACGCATTACGTATAACGTATAACGTTTAACGTATAACGTATAACGTATAACGTATAACGTATAACGTATAACGTATAACGTATAACGTATAACGTATAACGTAAAACGTATAACGAATAACGTATGACGTATAACGTATAACGTATGACGTATCACGTATAAGGTATGACCTATAACGCATAACGTATAGCGTATAACGCATAACGTATAACGTATAACGTATAACGTATAACGTATAACGTATAACGTATAACGTATAACGTATAACCTATAACGTATAACGTATAACGTATAACGTATAACGTATAACGTATAACGTCTAACGTATAACGTATAACGTATAACGTATATCCTATAACGTATAACGTATAACGTATAACGTATAACGTATAACGTATATCGTATAACGTATAACGTATAACGTAAAACGTTTAACGTATAACCTATAACGTCTAACGTATAACGTATAACGTATAACGTATACCGTATAACTTATAACGTATAACGTATAACGTATAACGTCAAACGTATAACGTATAACGCATAACGTATAACGTATAACGCATAACGCATAACGTATAACGTATAACGTATAACGTATAACGCATAACGTATAACGTATAACGCATAACGCATAACGTATAACGTATAACGTATAACGTATAATATATAACGTATAACGTATAACGTATATGGTATATCGTATAACGTATAACGTATAACGTATAACGTTTAACGTATAACGTATAACGTATAACGTATAACGTATAACGTATAACGTATAACGTATAACGTATAACGTACAGCGTATAACGTCAAACGTGTAACGTATAACGTATAACGTATAACGTATAACGTATAACGCATAACGTATAACGTATAACGTATAACGCATAACCTATAACGTATAACGTATAACGTACAACGTATAACGTATAACGTATAACGTATATCCTATAACGCATAACGTATAACGTATAACGTATAACGTATAACGTTTAACGTATAACGTATAACGTATAACGTATAACGTATAACGTATAACCTATAACGTATAACGAATAACGTATAACGTATAACGTATAACGTACAACGTATAACGTATAACGTATATCGTATAACGTATTACGTATAACGTATAACGTTTAACGTATAACATATAACGTATAACGTATAACGTATAACGTATAACGTATAACGTATAACGTATAACGTTTAACGTATAACGTATAACGTATAACGTACAACGTATAACGTATAACGTATATCGTATAACGTATTACGTATAACGTATAACGTTTAACGTATAACATATAACGTATAACGTATAACGTATAACGTATAACGTATAACGTATAACGTTTAACGTATAACGTATAACGTTTAACGTATAACGTATAACGTATAACGTACAACGTATAACGTATAACGTATATCGTATAACGTATTACGTATAACGTATATCGTTTAACGTATAACATATAACGTATAACGTATAACGTATAATGTATAACGTATAACGTATAACGTTTAACGTATAACGTATAACGTATAACGTATAACGTATAACGTATAACGTATAACGTATAACGTATAACGTAAAACGTAAAACGTATAACGAATAACGTATAACGTATAACGTATAACGTATGACGTATCACGTATAAGGTATGACCTATAACGCATAACGTATAGCGTATAACGCATAACGTATAACGTATAACGTATAACGTATAACGTATAACGTATAACGTATAACGTATAACGTATAACGTATAACGTATAACGTATAACGTATAACGTATAACGTATAACGTATAACGTATAACGTATAACGTATAACGTATAACGTATAACGTATAACGTATAACGTATATCGTATATCCTATAACGCATAACGTATAACGTATATCCTATAACGCATAACGTATAACGTATAACGTATATCGTATAACGTATATCCTATAACGTAAAACGTATAACGTATAACGTATAACGTATAAGGTATAACGTATAACGTATAACGTATAACGTATAACGTATAACGTATAACGTATAACGTATAACGTATAACGTATAACGTATAACGTATAACGTATAACGTATAACGTATAACGTATAACGTATAACGTATAACGTATAACGTATAACGTATAACGTATAACGTATAACGTATAACGTATAACGTATAACGTATAACGTATAACGTATAACGTATAACGTATTACGTATAACGTATAACGTTTAACGTATAACGTATAACGTATAACGTATAACGTATAACGTATAACGTATAACGTATAACGTATAACGTATAACGTATAACGTATAACGTATAACGTATAACGTATAACGTATAACGTATAACGTATAACGTATAACGTATAACGTATAACGTATTACGTATAACGTATAACGTTTTACGTATAACGTATAACGTATAACGTATAACGTATAACGTATAACGTATAACGTATAACGTATAACGTTTAACGTATAACGTATAACGTATAACGTATAACGTATAACGTATAACGTATAACGTATAACGTATAACGTATAACGAATAACGTATAACGTATAACGTATAACGTATGACGTATCACGTATAAGGTATGACCTATAACGCATAACGTATAGCGTATAACGCATAACGTATAACGTATAACGTATAACGTATAACGTATAACGTATAACGTATAACGTATAACGTATAACCTATAACGTATTTTTTTTTTTTTTTATTAACGTGGGAGAAATCTTCGAAAGACCCCCCCGCCGCCTGGGGAGGGGCGGGGGGAGTGTGGGATTCCCCGCGCCCGGAAGGAAACCCATCGGGCGCGGGACCTACCCACTAAAACCCACCACGGTGGCCATCCTCGCACTATGCAGGGGGAGCACCTGGGACCGAAGACATCATAACATCAGGTGCTCCCCCGTGCAGGGCTCTCGCGCCCGTGTCCTCCCGTTCCAGGGAAGGGAGGGGAACCTATAACGTATAACGTATAACGTATAACGTATAACGTATAACGTATAACGTATAACGTATAACGTATAACGTATAACGTATAACGTATAACGTATAACGTATAACGTATAACGTATAACGTATAACGTATAACGTATAACGTATAACGTATAACGTATAACGTATAACGCATAACGTATAACGTATACCGTATAACGTATAACGTATAACGTATAACGTATAACGTATATCCTATAACGCATAACGTATAACGTATAACGTATAACGTATAACGTTTAACGTATAACGTATAACGTATAACGTATAAAGTATAACGTATAACCTATAACGTATAACGAATAACGTGTAACGTATAACGTATAACGTATAACGCATAACGTATAACGTATACCGTATAACGTATAACGTATAACGTATAACGTATAACGTATAACGTATATCCTATAACGCATAACGTATAACGTATAACGTATAACGTATAACGTATAACGTATATCCTATAAAGCATAACGTATAACGTATAACGTACATCGTATAACGTATAACGTATAACGTATAACGTATAACGTATAACGTATAACGTACAACGTATAACGTATAACGTATAACGTATAACGTATAACGTATAACGTATAACTTATAACGTATAACGTATATCCTATAACGCATAACGTATAACGTATAACGTATATCGTATGACGTATAACGTATAACGTATAACGTATAACGTATAACGTATAACGTATAACGTATAACTTATAACGTGAAACGTATTTCATATTACGTATAACGAGTAACGTATAACGTATAACGTATAACGTATAACGTATAACGTACAACGTATAACGTATAACGTATAACGTATAACGAATAACGTATAACGTAAAACGTATAACGTATAACGTATAATGTATAACGTATAACGTATAACGTATAACGTAAAACGTATAACGTATAACGTATAACGTATAACGTATAACGTATAACGTATAACGTATAACGTATAACGTATAACGTATAACGTTTAACGTATAACCTATAACGTCTAACGTATAACGTATAACGTATAAAGTATATCCTATAACGCATAACGTATAACGTATAACGTATATCGTATGACGTATAACGTATAACGTAAAACGTTTAACGTATAACCTATAACGTCTAACGTATAACGTATAACGTATAACGTATACCGTATAACGTATAACGTATAACGTATAAAGTCAAACGTATAACGTATAACGCATAACGTATAACGTATAACGCATAACGTATAACGTATAACGTATAACGCATAACCTATAACGTATAACGTAAAACGTATAACGTATAACGTACAACGTATAACGTATAACGTATACCGTATAACGTATAACGTATAACGTATAACGTTTAACGTATAACCTATAACGTCTAACGTATAACGTATAACGTATAACGTATAACGTATAACGTATAACGTATAACGTTTAACGTATAACGTATAACGTATAACGTATAACGTATAACGTATAACGTATAACGTATAACGTATAACGTATAACGTATAACGTAAAACGTATAACGAATAACGTATAACGTATAACGTATAACGTATGACGTATCACGTATAAGGTATGACCTATAACGCATAACGTATAGCGTATAACGCATAACGTATAACGTATAACGTATAACGTATAACGTATAACGTATAACGTATAACGTATAACGTATAACCTATAACGTATAACGTATAACGTATAACGTATAACGTATAACGTATAACGTATAACGTATAACGTATAACGTATAACGTATAACGTATAACGTATAACGTATAACGTATATCCTATAACGCATAACGTATAACGTATAACGTATATCGTATAACATATAACGTATAACGTAAAACGCATAACGTATAACGTATAACGCATAACGTATAACGTATAACGTATAACGCATAACCTATAACGTATAACGTAGAACGTATAACGTATAACGTACAACGTATAACGTATAACGTATATCGTATAACGTATTACGTATAACGTATAACGTTTAACGTATAACGTATAACGTATAACGTATAACGTATAACGTATAACGTATAACGTATAACGCATAACGTATAACGTATACCGTATAACGTATAACGTATAACGTATAACGTATAACGTATAACGTCAAACGTGTAACGTATAACGTATAACGTATAGCGTATAACGTTTAACGTATAACGTATAACGTATAACGTATAACGTATAACGTATAACGTATAACGTATAACGTATAACGTATAACGTATAACGTATAACGTATAACGTATAACGTATAACGTATAACGTATAACGTATAACGTATAACGTATAACGTACAGCGTATAACGTCAAACGTATAACGTATAACGTATAACGTATATCCTATAACGCATAACGTATAACGTATAACGTATATCGTATAACGTATAACGTATAACGTAAAACGTTTAACGTATAACCTATAACGTCTAACGTATAACGTATAACGTATAACGTATATCCTATAACGCATAACGTATAACGTATAACGTATATCGTATAACGTATAACGTATAACGTAAAACGTTTAACGTATAACCTATAACCTATAACGTATAACGTATAACGTATAACGTATATCCTATAACGCATAACGTATAACGTATAACGTATATCGTATAACGTATAACGTATAACGTAAAACGATTAACGTATAACCTATAACGTCTAACGTATAACGTATACCGTATAACGTATAACGTATAACGTATAACGTATA
Source organism: Ptiloglossa arizonensis (assembly GCF_051014685.1). Lineage (NCBI taxonomy): Eukaryota > Metazoa > Arthropoda > Insecta > Hymenoptera > Colletidae > Ptiloglossa > Ptiloglossa arizonensis. The sequence goes on along the minus strand of NW_027478598.1, from coordinate 374,205 downwards.
ACGTCAAACGTATAACGTATAACGCATAACGTATAACGTATAACGCATAACGCATAACGTATAACGTATAACGTATAACGTATAATATATAACGTATAACGTATAACGTATAACGTATATCGTGTAACGTATAACGTATAACGTATAACGTTTAACGTATAACGTATAACGTATAACGTATAACGTATAACGTATAACGTATAACGTATAACGTACAGCGTATAACGTCAAACGTGTAACGTAGAACGTATAACGTATAACGTATAACGCATAACGTATAACGTATAACGTATAACGCATAACCTATAACGTATAACGTATAACGTATAACGTATAACGTACAACGTATAACGTAAAACGTTTAACGTATAACCTATAACGTCTAACGTATAACGTATAACGTATAACGTATAACGTATATCCTATAACGCATAACGTATAACGTATAACGTATATCGTATAACGTATAACGTATAACGTAAAACGTTTAACGTATAACCTATAACGTCTAACGTATAACGTATACCGTATAACGTATAACGTATAACGTATAACGTATAACGTCAAACGTATAACGTATAACGCATAACGTATAACGTATAACGCATAACGCATAACGTATAACGTATAACGTATAACGTATAATATATAACGTATAACGTATAACGTATAACGTATAACGTTTAACGTATAACGTATAACGTATAACGTATAACGTATAACGTATAACGTATAACGTATAACGTATAACGTATAACGTATAACGTATAACGTATAACGTAAAACGTATAACGAATAACGTATAACGTATAACGTATAACGTATGACGTATCACGTATAAGGTATGACCTATAACGCATAACGTATAGCGTATAACGCATAACGTATAACGTATAACGTATAACGTATAACGTATAACGTATAACGTCAAACGTATAACGTATAACGCATAACGTATAACGTATAACGCATAACGCATAACGTATAACGTATAACGTATAACGTATAATATATAACGCATAACGTATAACGTATAACGTATAACGTATAACGTATAACGTATAACGTATAACGTTTAACGTATAACGTATAACGTATAACGTATAACGTATAACGTATAACGTATAACGTATAACGTATAACGTACAGCGTATAACGTCAAACGTGTAACGTATAACGTATAACGTATAACGTATAACGCATAACGTATAACGTATAACGTATAACGCATAACCTATAACGTATAACGTATAACGTATAACGTATAACGTACAACGTATAACGTATAACGTATATCGTATAACGTATTACGTATAACGTATAACGTTTAACGTATAACGTATAACGTATAACGTATAACGTATAACGTATAACGTATAACGTATAACGTTTAACGTATAACGTATAACGTATAACGTATAACGTATAACGTATAACGTATAACGTATAACGTATAACGTATAACGTATAACGTAAAACGTATAACGAATAACGTATGACGTATAACGTATAACGTATGACGTATCACGTATAAGGTATGACCTATAACGCATAACGTATAGCGTATAACGCATAACGTATAACGTATAACGTATAACGTATAACGTATAACGTATAACGTATAACGTATAACGTATAACCTATAACGTATAACGTATAACGTATAACGTATAACGTATAACGTATAACGTCTAACGTATAACGTATAACGTATAACGTATATCCTATAACGTATAACGTATAACGTATAACGTATAACGTATAACGTATATCGTATAACGTATAACGTATAACGTAAAACGTTTAACGTATAACCTATAACGTCTAACGTATAACGTATAACGTATAACGTATACCGTATAACTTATAACGTATAACGTATAACGTATAACGTCAAACGTATAACGTATAACGCATAACGTATAACGTATAACGCATAACGCATAACGTATAACGTATAACGTATAACGTATAACGCATAACGTATAACGTATAACGCATAACGCATAACGTATAACGTATAACGTATAACGTATAATATATAACGTATAACGTATAACGTATATGGTATATCGTATAACGTATAACGTATAACGTATAACGTTTAACGTATAACGTATAACGTATAACGTATAACGTATAACGTATAACGTATAACGTACAGCGTATAACGTCAAACGTGTAACGTATAACGTATAACGTATAACGTATAACGTATAACGCATAACGTATAACGTATAACGTACAACGTATAACGTATAACGTATATCGTATAACGTATTACGTATAACGTATATCGTTTAACGTATAACATATAACGTATAACGTATAACGTATAATGTATAACGTATAACGTATAACGTTTAACGTATAACGTATAACGTATAACGTATAACGTATAACGTATAACGTATAACGTATAACGTATAACGTAAAACGTAAAACGTATAACGAATAACGTATAACGTATAACGTATAACGTATGACGTATCACGTATAAGGTATGACCTATAACGCATAACGTATAGCGTATAACGCATAACGTATAACGTATAACGTATAACGTATAACGTATAACGTATAACGTATAACGTATAACGTATAACGTATAACGTATAACGTATAACGTATAACGTATAACGTATAACGTATAACGTATAACGTATAACGTATAACGTATAACGTATAACGTATAACGTATAACGTATAACGTATATCGTATATCCTATAACGCATAACGTATAACGTATATCCTATAACGCATAACGTATAACGTATAACGTATATCGTATAACGTATAACGTATAACGTAAAACGTATAACGTATAACGTATAACGTATAAGGTATAACATATAACGTATAACGTATAACGTATAACGTATAACGTATAACGTATAACGTATAACGTATAACGTATAACGTATAACGTATAACGTATAACGTATAACGTATAACGTATAACGTATAACGTATAACGTATAACGTATAACGTATAACGTATAACGTATAACGTATAACGTATAACGTATAACGTATAACGTATAACGTATAACGTATAACGTATAACGTATAACGTATTACGTATAACGTATAACGTTTAACGTATAACGTATAACGTATAACGTATAACGTATAACGTATAACGTATAACGTATAACGTATAACGTATAACGTATAACGTATAACGTATAACGTATAACGTATAACGTATAACGTATAACGTATAACGTATAACGTATAACGTATTACGTATAACGTATAACGTTTTACGTATAACGTATAACGTATAACGTATAACGTATAACGTATAACGTATAACGTATAACGTATAACGTTTAACGTATAACGTATAACGTATAACGTATAACGTATAACGTATAACGTATAACGTATAACGTATAACGTATAACGAATAACGTATAACGTATAACGTATAACGTATGACGTATCACGTATAAGGTATGACCTATAACGCATAACGTATAGCGTATAACGCATAACGTATAACGTATAACGTATAACGTATAACGTATAACGTATAACGTATAACGTATAACCTATAACGTATAACGTATAACGTATAACGTATAACGTATAACGTATAACGTATAACGTATAACGTATAACGTATAACGTATAACGTATAACGTATAACGTATAACGTATAACGTATAACGTATAACGTATAACGTATAACGTATAACGTATAACGTATAACGTATAACGCATAACGTATAACGTATACCGTATAACGTATAACGTATAACGTATAACGTATAACGTATATCCTATAACGCATAACGTATAACGTATAACGTATAACGTATAACGTTTAACGTATAACGTATAACGTATAACGTATAAAGTATAACGTATAACCTATAACGTATAACGAATAACGTGTAACGTATAACGTATAACGTATAACGCATAACGTATAACGTATACCGTATAACGTATAACGTATAACGTATAACGTATAACGTATAACGTATATCCTATAACGCATAACGTATAACGTATAACGTATAACGTATAACGTATAACGTATATCCTATAAAGCATAACGTATAACGTATAACGTACATCGTATAACGTATAACGTATAACGTATAACGTATAACGTATAACGTATAACGTACAACGTATAACGTATAACGTATAACGTATAACGTATAACGTATAACGTATAACTTATAACGTATAACGTATATCCTATAACGCATAACGTATAACGTATAACGTATATCGTATGACGTATAACGTATAACGTATAACGTATAACGTATAACGTATAACGTATAACTTATAACGTGAAACGTATTTCATATTACGTATAACGAGTAACGTATAACGTATAACGTATAACGTATAACGTATAACGTACAACGTATAACGTATAACGTATAACGTATAACGAATAACGTATAACGTAAAACGTATAACGTATAACGTATAATGTATAACGTATAACGTATAACGTATAACGTATAACGTATAACGTATAACGTATAACGTATAACGTATAACGTATAACGTATAACGTATAACGTATAACGTATAACGTATAACGTATAACGTATAACGTATAACGTATAACGTATAACGTATTACGTATAACGTATAACGTTTTACGTATAACGTATAACGTATAACGTATAACGTATAACGTATAACGTATAACGTATAACGTATAACGTTTAACGTATAACGTATAACGTATAACGTATAACGTATAACGTATAACGTATAACGTATAACGTATAACGTATAACGAATAACGTATAACGTATAACGTATAACGTATGACGTATCACGTATAAGGTATGACCTATAACGCATAACGTATAGCGTATAACGCATAACGTATAACGTATAACGTATAACGTATAACGTATAACGTATAACGTATAACGTATAACCTATAACGTATAACGTATAACGTATAACGTATAACGTATAACGTATAACGTATAACGTATAACGTATAACGTATAACGTATAACGTATAACGTATAACGTATAACGTATAACGTATAACGTATAACGTATAACGTATAACGTATAACGTATAACGTATAACGTATAACGCATAACGTATAACGTATACCGTATAACGTATAACGTATAACGTATAACGTATAACGTATATCCTATAACGCATAACGTATAACGTATAACGTATAACGTATAACGTTTAACGTATAACGTATAACGTATAACGTATAAAGTATAACGTATAACCTATAACGTATAACGAATAACGTGTAACGTATAACGTATAACGTATAACGCATAACGTATAACGTATACCGTATAACGTATAACGTATAACGTATAACGTATAACGTATAACGTATATCCTATAACGCATAACGTATAACGTATAACGTATAACGTATAACGTATAACGTATATCCTATAAAGCATAACGTATAACGTATAACGTACATCGTATAACGTATAACGTATAACGTATAACGTATAACGTATAACGTATAACGTACAACGTATAACGTATAACGTATAACGTATAACGTATAACGTATAACGTATAACTTATAACGTATAACGTATATCCTATAACGCATAACGTATAACGTATAACGTATATCGTATGACGTATAACGTATAACGTATAACGTATAACGTATAACGTATAACGTATAACTTATAACGTGAAACGTATTTCATATTACGTATAACGAGTAACGTATAACGTATAACGTATAACGTATAACGTATAACGTACAACGTATAACGTATAACGTATAACGTATAACGAATAACGTATAACGTAAAACGTATAACGTATAACGTATAATGTATAACGTATAACGTATAACGTATAACGTAAAACGTATAACGTATAACGTATAACGTATAACGTATAACGTATAACGTATAACGTATAACGTATAACGTATAACGTATAACGTTTAACGTATAACCTATAACGTCTAACGTATAACGTATAACGTATAAAGTATATCCTATAACGCATAACGTATAACGTATAACGTATATCGTATGACGTATAACGTATAACGTAAAACGTTTAACGTATAACCTATAACGTCTAACGTATAACGTATAACGTATAACGTATACCGTATAACGTATAACGTATAACGTATAAAGTCAAACGTATAACGTATAACGCATAACGTATAACGTATAACGCATAACGTATAACGTATAACGTATAACGCATAACCTATAACGTATAACGTAAAACGTATAACGTATAACGTACAACGTATAACGTATAACGTATACCGTATAACGTATAACGTATAACGTATAACGTTTAACGTATAACCTATAACGTCTAACGTATAACGTATAACGTATAACGTATAACGTATAACGTATAACGTATAACGTTTAACGTATAACGTATAACGTATAACGTATAACGTATAACGTATAACGTATAACGTATAACGTATAACGTATAACGTATAACGTATAACGTAAAACGTATAACGAATAACGTATAACGTATAACGTATAACGTATGACGTATCACGTATAAGGTATGACCTATAACGCATAACGTATAGCGTATAACGCATAACGTATAACGTATAACGTATAACGTATAACGTATAACGTATAACGTATAACGTATAACCTATAACGTATAACGTATAACGTATAACGTATAACGTATAACGTATAACGTATAACGTATAACGTATAACGTATAACGTATAACGTATAACGTATAACGTATAACGTATATCCTATAACGCATAACGTATAACGTATAACGTATATCGTATAACATATAACGTATAACGTAAAACGCATAACGTATAACGTATAACGCATAACGTATAACGTATAACGTATAACGCATAACCTATAACGTATAACGTAGAACGTATAACGTATAACGTACAACGTATAACGTATAACGTATATCGTATAACGTATTACGTATAACGTATAACGTTTAACGTATAACGTATAACGTATAACGTATAACGTATAACGTATAACGTATAACGTATAACGCATAACGTATAACGTATACCGTATAACGTATAACGTATAACGTATAACGTATAACGTATAACGTCAAACGTGTAACGTATAACGTATAACGTATAGCGTATAACGTTTAACGTATAACGTATAACGTATAACGTATAACGTATAACGTATAACGTATAACGTATAACGTATAACGTATAACGTATAACGTATAACGTATAACGTATAACGTATAACGTATAACGTATAACGTATAACGTATAACGTATAACGTACAGCGTATAACGTCAAACGTATAACGTATAACGTATAACGTATATCCTATAACGCATAACGTATAACGTATAACGTATATCGTATAACGTATAACGTATAACGTAAAACGTTTAACGTATAACCTATAACGTCTAACGTATAACGTATAACGTATAACGTATATCCTATAACGCATAACGTATAACGTATAACGTATATCGTATAACGTATAACGTATAACGTAAAACGTTTAACGTATAACCTATAACCTATAACGTATAACGTATAACGTATAACGTATATCCTATAACGCATAACGTATAACGTATAACGTATATCGTATAACGTATAACGTATAACGTAAAACGATTAACGTATAACCTATAACGTCTAACGTATAACGTATACCGTATAACGTATAACGTATAACGTATAACGTATAACGTCAAACGTATAACGTATAACGCATAACGTATAACGTATAACGCATAACGCATAACGTATAACGTATAACGTATAACGTATAATATATAACGTATAACGTATAACGTATAACGTATATCGTGTAACGTATAACGTATAACGTATAACGTTTAACGTATAACGTATAACGTATAACGTATAACGTATAACGTATAACGTATAACGTATAACGTACAGCGTATAACGTCAAACGTGTAACGTAGAACGTATAACGTATAACGTATAACGCATAACGTATAACGTATAACGTATAACGCATAACCTATAACGTATAACGTATAACGTATAACGTATAACGTACAACGTATAACGTAAAACGTTTAACGTATAACCTATAACGTCTAACGTATAACGTATAACGTATAACGTATAACGTATATCCTATAACGCATAACGTATAACGTATAACGTATATCGTATAACGTATAACGTATAACGTAAAACGTTTAACGTATAACCTATAACGTCTAACGTATAACGTATACCGTATAACGTATAACGTATAACGTATAACGTATAACGTCAAACGTATAACGTATAACGCATAACGTATAACGTATAACGCATAACGCATAACGTATAACGTATAACGTATAACGTATAATATATAACGTATAACGTATAACGTATAACGTATAACGTTTAACGTATAACGTATAACGTATAACGTATAACGTATAACGTATAACGTATAACGTATAACGTATAACGTATAACGTATAACGTATAACGTATAACGTAAAACGTATAACGAATAACGTATAACGTATAACGTATAACGTATGACGTATCACGTATAAGGTATGACCTATAACGCATAACGTATAGCGTATAACGCATAACGTATAACGTATAACGTATAACGTATAACGTATAACGTATAACGTCAAACGTATAACGTATAACGCATAACGTATAACGTATAACGCATAACGCATAACGTATAACGTATAACGTATAACGTATAATATATAACGCATAACGTATAACGTATAACGTATAACGTATAACGTATAACGTATAACGTATAACGTTTAACGTATAACGTATAACGTATAACGTAAAACGTATAACGTATAACGTATAACGTATAACGTATAACGTACAGCGTATAACGTCAAACGTGTAACGTATAACGTATAACGTATAACGTATAACGCATAACGTATAACGTATAACGTATAACGCATAACCTATAACGTATAACGTATAACGTATAACGTATAACGTACAACGTATAACGTATAACGTATATCGTATAACGTATTACGTATAACGTATAACGTTTAACGTATAACGTATAACGTATAACGTATAACGTATAACGTATAACGTATAACGTATAACGTTTAACGTATAACGTATAACGTATAACGTATAACGTATAACGTATAACGTATAACGTATAACGTATAACGTATAACGTAAAACGTATAACGAATAACGTATAACGTATACCGTATAACGTATAACGTATACCGTATAACGTATAACGTCAAACGTATAACGTATAACGTATAACGTATAACGCATAACGTATAACGTATAACGTATAACGCATAACGTATAACGTATAACGTATAACGTATAACGTATAACGTATAACGTATAACGTATAACGTATAACGTATAACGTATAACGTATATCCTATAACGCATAACGTATTACGTATAACGTATATCGTATAACGTATAACGTATAACGTAAAACGTATAACGTGTAACGTATAACGTATAACGTATAACGTATAACGTATAACGTATAACGAATAACGTATAACGTATACCGTATAACGTATAACGTATACCGTATAACGTATAACGTCAAACGTATAACGTATAACGTATAACGTATGACGTATCACGTATAAGGTATGACCTATAACGCATAACGTATAGCGTATAACGCATAACGTATAACGTATAACGTATAACGTATAACGTATAACGTATAACGTATAACGTATAACGTATATCCTATAACGCATAACGTATAACGTATAACGTATATCGTATAACGTATAACGTATAACGTAAAACGTATAACGTGTAACGTATAACGTATAACGTATAACGTATAACGTATAACGTATAACGTATAACGTATAACGTATATCCTATAACGCATAACGTATAACGTATAACGTATATCGTATAACGTATAACGTATAACGTAAAACGTTTAACGTATAACCTATAACGTCTAACGTATAACGTATAACGTATAACGTATACCGTATAACGTATAACGTATACCGTATAACGTATAACGTCAAACGTATAACGTATAACGTATAACGTATAACGCATAACGTATAACGTATAACGTATAACGCATAACGTATAACGTATAACGTATAACGTATAACGTATAACGTATAACGTATAACGTATAACGTATAACGTATAACGTATAACGTATAACGTATAACGCACAGCGTATAACGTCAAACGCATAACGTATAACGTATAACGAATAACGTATAACGTATAACGTTTAACGTATAACGTATAACGTATAACGTATAACTTATAACGTAAAACGTATTACATATTACGTATAACGAGTAACGTATAACGTGTAACGTATAACGTATAACGCATAACGTATAACGTATAACCTATAACGTAAAACGTATAACGTATAACGTATAACGTATAACGAATAACGTATAACGTATAACGTATAACGTATAACGTATAACGTATAACGTATAACGTATATCCTATAACGCATAACGTATAACGTATAACGTATATCGTATAACGTATAACGTATAACGTAAAACGTTTAACGTATAACCTATAACGTCTAACGTATAACGTATAACGTATAACGTATATCCTATAACGCATAACGTAAAACGTATAACGTATATCGTATAACGTATAACGTATAACGTAAAACGTTTAACGTATAACCTACAACGTCTAACGTATAACGTATAACGTATAACGTATACCGTATAACGTATAACGTATAACGTATAACGTGTAACGTCAAACGTATAACGTATAACGCATAACGTATAACGTATAACGCATAACGCATAAGGTATAACGTATAACGTATAACGTATAATATATAACGTATAACGTATAACGTATAACGTATATCGTATAACGTATAACGTATAACGCATAACGTATAACGTATAACGTATAACGCATAACCTATAACGTATAACGTATAACGTATAACGTATAACGTACAACGTATAACGTATAACGTATATCGTACAACGTATTACGTATAACGTATAACGTTTAACGTATAACGTATAACGTATAACGTATAACGTATAACGTATAACGTATAACGTATAACGTATAACGTATAACGTATAACGTATAACGTATAACGTATAGCGTAAAACGTATAACGAATAACGTATAACGTATAACGTATAACGTATGACGTATCACGTATAAGGTATGACCTATAACGCATAACGTATAGCGTATAACGCATAACGTATAACGTATAACGTATAACGTATAACGTATAACGTATAACGTATAACGTATAACGTATAACGTATAACGTATAACCTATAACGTATAACGTATAACGTATAACGTATAACGTATAACGTATAACGTATAACGTATAACGTATAACGTATAACGTATAACGTATAACGTATAACGTATAATGTATAACGTGTAACTTATAACGTATAACGTAAAACGTATAACGTATAACGTATAACGTATAACGTATAACGTATAACGTATAACGTATAACGCATAACGTATACCGTATAACGTATAACGTATAACGTATAACGTATAACGTATAACGTATAACGTATAACGTATAACGTATAACGTATAACTTACAACGTGAAACGTATTTCATATTACGTATAACGAGTAACGTATAACGTATAACGTATAACGTATAACGTATAACGTATAACGTATAACGTATAACGTATAACGTATAACGTATAACGTATAACGTATAACGTATAACGAATAACGTATAACGTAAAACGTATAACGTATAACGTATAATGTATAATGTATAACGTATAACGTATAACGTAAAACGTATAACGTATAACGTATAACGTATAACGTATAACGTACAACGTATAACGTACAACGTATAACGTATAACGTATATCGTATAACGTATAACGTATAACGTATAACGTATAACGTATAACGTTTAACATATAACGTATAACGTATAACGTATAACGTATAACGTATAACGTATAACGTATAACGTATAACGTATAACGTATAACGTATAACGTATAACGTATAACGTATAACGTATAACTCGTAACGTATAACGTATAACGTATAACGTTTAACGTATAACCTATAACGTCTAACGTATAACGTATAACGTATAACGTATATCCTATAACGCATAACGTATAACGTATAACGTATATCGTATAACGTATAACGTATAACGTAAAACGTTTAACGTATAACCTATAACGTCTAACGTATAACGTATAACGTATAACGTATAACGTATACCGTATAACGTATAACGTATAACGTATAACGTATAACGTCAAACGTATAACGTATAACGTATAACGCATAACGTATAACGTATAACGCATAACGCGTAACGTATAACGTATAACGTATAACGTATAATATATAACGTATAACGTATAACGTATAACGTATATCGTATAACGTATAACGTATAACGTATAACGTTTAACGTATAACGTATAACGTATAACGTATAACATATAACGTATAACGTATAACGTATAACGTACAGCGTATAACGTCAAACGTGTAACGTATAACGTATAACGTATAACGTATAACGCATAACGTATAACGTATAACGTATAACGTATAACGTATAACGTATAACGTATAACGCATAACGTATAACGTATAACGCATAACGCATAACGTATAACGTATAACGTATAACGTATAATATATGACGTATAACGTATAACGTATAACGTATATCGTATAACGCATAACGTATAACGTATAACGTATAACGTATAATATATAACGTATAACGTATAACGTATAACGTATAACGTATATCGTATAACGTATAACGTATAACGTATAACGTTTAACGTATAACGTATAACGTATAACGTATAACGTATAACGTATAACGTATAACGTATAACGTACAGCGTATAACGTCAAACGTGTAACGTATAACGTATAACGTATAACGTATAACGCATAACGTATAACGTATAACGTATAACGTATAACGTATAACGTATAACGTATAACGTATATCCTATAACGCATAACGTATAACGTATAACGTATATCGTATAACGTATAACGTATAACGTAAAACGTATAACGTGTAACGTATAACGTATAACGTATAACGTATAACGTATAACGTATAACGTATAACGTATAACGTATATCCTATAACGCATAACGTATAACGTATAACGTATATCGTATAACGTATAACGTATAACGTAAAACGTTTAACGTATAACCTATAACGTCTAACGTATAACGTATAACGTATAACGTATAACGTATACCGTATAACGTATAACGTATACCGTATAACGTATAACGTCAAACGTATAACGTATAACGTATAACGTATAACGCATAACGTATAACGTATACCGTATAACGTATAACGTATAACGTATAACGTATAACGTATAACGTCAAACGTGTAACGTATAACGTATAACGTATAGCGTATAACGTTTAACGTATAACCTATAACGTATAACGTATAACGTATAACGTATAACGTATAACGTATAACGTATAACGTATAACGTATAACGTATAACGTATAACGTATAACGTATAACGTATAACGTTTAACGTATAACGTACAGCGTATAACGTCAAACGTATAACGTATAACGTATAACGTATAACGTATAACGCATAACGTATAACGTATAACGTATAACGCATAACGTATAACGTATAACGTATAACGTATAACGTATAACGTATAACGTATAACGTATAACGTATAACGTATAACGTATAACGTATAACGTATAACGCACAGCGTATAACGTCAAACGCATAACGTATAACGTATAACGAATAACGTATAACGTATAACGTTTAACGTATAACGTATAACGTATAACGTATAACTTATAACGTAAAACGTATTACATATTACGTATAACGAGTAACGTATAACGTGTAACGTATAACGTATAACGCATAACGTATAACGTATAACCTATAACGTATAACGTATAACGTATAACGTATAACGTATAACGAATAACGTATAACGTATAACGTATAACTCGTAACGTATAACGTATAACGTATAACGTTTAACGTATAACCTATAACGTCTAACGTATAACGTATAACGTATAACGTATATCCTATAACGCATAACGTATAACGTATAACGTATAACGCATAACGTATAACGTATAACGTATAACGTATAACGTATAACGTATAACGTATAACGTATAACGTATAACGTATAACGTATAATGTATAACGTGTAACTTATAACGAATAACGTAAAACGTATAACGCATAACGTATAACGTATAACGCATAACGCATAAGGTATAACGTATAACGTATAACGTATAATATATAACGTATAACGTATAACGTATAACGTATATCGTATAACGTATAACGTATAACGCATAACGTATAACGTATAACGTATAACGCATAACCTATAACGTATAACGTATAACGTATAACGTATAACGTACAACGTATAACGTATAACGTATATCGTACAACGTATTACGTATAACGTATAACGTTTAACGTATAACGTATAACGTATAACGTATAACGTATAGCGTATAACGTATAACGTATAACGTATAACGTATAACGTATAACGTATAACGTATAACGTATAGCGTAAAACGTATAACGAATAACGTATAACGTATAACGTATAACGTATGACGTATCACGTATAAGGTATGACCTATAACGCATAACGTATAGCGTATAACGCATAACGTATAACGTATAACGTATAACGTATAACGTATAACGTATAACGTATAACGTATAACGTATAACGTATAACGTATAACCTATAACGTATAACGTATAACGTATAACGTATAACGTATAACGTATAACGTATAACGTATAACGTATAACGTATAACGTATAACGTATAACGTATAACGTATAATGTATAACGTGTAACTTATAACGTATAACGTAAAACGTATAACGTATAACGTATAACGTATAACGTATAACGTATAACGTATAACGCATAACGTATACCGTATAACGTATAACGTATAACGTATAACGTATAACATATAACGTATAACGTAAAACGCATAACGTATAACGTATAACGCATAACGTATAACGTATAACGTATAACGCATAACCTATAACGTATAACGTAGAACGTATAACGTATAACGTACAACGTATAACGTATAACGTATATCGTATAACGTATTACGTATAACGTATAACGTTTAACGTATAACGTATAACGTATAACGTATAACGTATAACGTATAACGTATAACGTATAACGCATAACGTATAACGTATACCGTATAACGTATAACGTATAACGTATAACGTATAACGTATAACGTCAAACGTGTAACGTATAACGTATAACGTATAGCGTATAACGTTTAACGTATAACGTATAACGTATAACGTATAACGTATAACGTATAACGTATAACGTATAACGTATAACGTATAACGTATAACGTATAACGTATAACGTATAACGTCAAACGTATAACGTATAACGCATAACGTATAACGTATAACGCATAACGCATAACGTATAACGTATAACGTATAACGTATAATATATAACGTATAACGTATAACGTATAACGTATATCGTGTAACGTATAACGTATAACGTATAACGTTTAACGTATAACGTATAACGTATAACGTATAACGTATAACGTATAACGTATAACGTATAACGTACAGCGTATAACGTCAAACGTGTAACGTAGAACGTATAACGTATAACGTATAACGCATAACGTATAACGTATAACGTATAACGCATAACCTATAACGTATAACGTATAACGTATAACGTATAACGTACAACGTATAACGTATAACGTATATCGTATAACGTATTACGTATAACGTATAACGTTTAACGTATAACGTATAACGTATAACGTATAACGTATAACGTATAACGTATAACGTACAGCGTATAACGTCAAACGTGTAACGTATAACGTATAATGTATAACGTATAACGCATAACGTATAACGTATAACGTATAACGCATAACCTATAACGTCTAACGTATAACGTATAACGTATAACGTACAACGTATAACGTATAACGTATATCGTATAACGTATACCGTATAACGTATAACGTATAACGTATAACGTATAACGTTTAACGTATAACGTATAACGTATAACGTACAACGTATAACGTATAACGTATATCGTATAACGTATTACGTATAACGTATAACGTTTAACGTATAACATATAACGTATAACGTATAACGTATAATGTATAACGTATAACGTATAACGTTTAACGTATAACGTATAACGTATAACGTATAACGTATAACGTATAACGTATAACGTATAACGTATAACGTAAAACGTATAACGAATAACGTATAACGTATAACGTATAACGTATGACGTATCACGTATAAGGTATGACCTATAACGCATAACGTATAGCGTATAACGCATAACGTATAACGTATAACGTATAACGTATAACGTATAACGTATAACGTATAACGTATAACGTATAACGTATAACGTATAACGTATAACGTATAACGTATAACGTATAACGTATAACGTATAACGTATAACGTATAACGTATATCGTATCTCCTATAACGCATAACGTATAACGTATATCCTATAACGCATAACGTATAACGTATAACGTATATCGTATAACGTATAACGTATAACGTAAAACGTTTAACGTATAACCTATAACGTCTAACGTATAACGTATAACGTATAACGTATAACGTATAACGTATAACGTATAACGTATAACGTATAACGTATAACGTATAACGTTTAACGTATAACGTATAACGTATAACGTATAACGTATAACGTATAACGTATAACGTATAACGTATAACGTAAAACGTATAACGTATAACGTATAACGTATAACGTATAACGTATAACGTATAACGTATGACGTATCACGTATAAGGTATGACCTATAACGCATAACGTATAGCGTATAACGCATAACGTATAACGTATAACGTATAACGTATAACGTATAACGTATAACGTATTACGTATAACGTATAACGTTTAACGTATAACGTATAACGTATAACGTATAACGTATAACGTATAACGTATAACGTATAACGTATAACGTATAACGTAAAACGTATAACGAATAACGTATGACGTATAACGTATAACGTATGACGTATCACGTATAAGGTATGACCTATAACGCATAACGTATAGCGTATAACGCATAACGTATAACGTATAACGTATAACGTATAACGTATAACGTATAACGTATAACGTATAACGTATAACCTATAACGTATAACGTATAACGTATAACGTATAACGTATAACGTATAACGTCTAACGTATAACGTATAACGTATAACGTATATCCTATAACGTATAACGTATAACGTATAACGTATAACGTATAACGTATAACGTATAACGTATAACGTATAACGTATAACGTATAACGTATAACGTATAACGTATAACGTATAACGTATAACGTATAATGTATAACGTGTAACTTATAACGTATAACGTAAAACGTATAACGTATAACGTATAACGTATAACGTATAACGTATAACGTATAACGCATAACGTATACCGTATAACGTATAACGTATAACGTATAACGTATAACATATAACGTATAACGTAAAACGCATAACGTATAACGTATAACGCATAACGTATAACGTATAACGTATAACGCATAACCTATAACGTATAACGTAGAACGTATAACGTATAACGTACAACGTATAACGTATAACGTATATCGTATAACGTATTACGTATAACGTATAACGTTTAACGTATAACGTATAACGTATAACGTATAACGTATAACGTATAACGTATAACGTATAACGCATAACGTATAACGTATACCGTATAACGTATAACGTATAACGTATAACGTATAACGTATAACGTCAAACGTGTAACGTATAACGTATAACGTATAGCGTATAACGTTTAACGTATAACGTATAACGTATAACGTATAACGTATAACGTATAACGTATAACGTATAACGTATAACGTATAACGTATAACGTATAACGTATAACGTATAACGTCAAACGTATAACGTATAACGCATAACGTATAACGTATAACGCATAACGCATAACGTATAACGTATAACGTATAACGTATAATATATAACGTATAACGTATAACGTATAACGTATATCGTGTAACGTATAACGTATAACGTATAACGTTTAACGTATAACGTATAACGTATAACGTATAACGTATAACGTATAACGTATAACGTATAACGTACAGCGTATAACGTCAAACGTGTAACGTAGAACGTATAACGTATAACGTATAACGCATAACGTATAACGTATAACGTATAACGCATAACCTATAACGTATAACGTATAACGTATAACGTATAACGTACAACGTATAACGTATAACGTATATCGTATAACGTATTACGTATAACGTATAACGTTTAACGTATAACGTATAACGTATAACGTATAACGTATAACGTATAACGTATAACGTACAGCGTATAACGTCAAACGTGTAACGTATAACGTATAATGTATAACGTATAACGCATAACGTATAACGTATAACGTATAACGCATAACCTATAACGTCTAACGTATAACGTATAACGTATAACGTACAACGTATAACGTATAACGTATATCGTATAACGTATACCGTATAACGTATAACGTATAACGTATAACGTATAACGTTTAACGTATAACGTATAACGTATAACGTACAACGTATAACGTATAACGTATATCGTATAACGTATTACGTATAACGTATAACGTTTAACGTATAACATATAACGTATAACGTATAACGTATAATGTATAACGTATAACGTATAACGTTTAACGTATAACGTATAACGTATAACGTATAACGTATAACGTATAACGTATAACGTATAACGTATAACGTAAAACGTATAACGAATAACGTATAACGTATAACGTATAACGTATGACGTATCACGTATAAGGTATGACCTATAACGCATAACGTATAGCGTATAACGCATAACGTATAACGTATAACGTATAACGTATAACGTATAACGTATAACGTATAACGTATAACGTATAACGTATAACGTATAACGTATAACGTATAACGTATAACGTATAACGTATAACGTATAACGTATAACGTATAACGTATATCGTATCTCCTATAACGCATAACGTATAACGTATATCCTATAACGCATAACGTATAACGTATAACGTATATCGTATAACGTATAACGTATAACGTAAAACGTTTAACGTATAACCTATAACGTCTAACGTATAACGTATAACGTATAACGTATAACGTATAACGTATAACGTATAACGTATAACGTATAACGTATAACGTATAACGTTTAACGTATAACGTATAACGTATAACGTATAACGTATAACGTATAACGTATAACGTATAACGTATAACGTAAAACGTATAACGTATAACGTATAACGTATAACGTATAACGTATAACGTATAACGTATGACGTATCACGTATAAGGTATGACCTATAACGCATAACGTATAGCGTATAACGCATAACGTATAACGTATAACGTATAACGTATAACGTATAACGTATAACGTATTACGTATAACGTATAACGTTTAACGTATAACGTATAACGTATAACGTATAACGTATAACGTATAACGTATAACGTATAACGTATAACGTATAACGTAAAACGTATAACGAATAACGTATGACGTATAACGTATAACGTATGACGTATCACGTATAAGGTATGACCTATAACGCATAACGTATAGCGTATAACGCATAACGTATAACGTATAACGTATAACGTATAACGTATAACGTATAACGTATAACGTATAACGTATAACCTATAACGTATAACGTATAACGTATAACGTATAACGTATAACGTATAACGTCTAACGTATAACGTATAACGTATAACGTATATCCTATAACGTATAACGTATAACGTATAACGTATAACGTATAACGTATATCGTATAACGTATAACGTATAACGTAAAACGTTTAACGTATAACCTATAACGTCTAACGTATAACGTATAACGTATAACGTATACCGTATAACTTATAACGTATAACGTATAACGTATAACGTCAAACGTATAACGTATAACGCATAACGTATAACGTATAACGCATAACGCATAACGTATAACGTATAACGTATAACGTATAAGGCATAACGTATAACGTATAACGCATAACGCATAACGTATAACGTATAACGTATAACGTATAATATATAACGTATAACGTATAACGTATATGGTATATCGTATAACGTATAACGTATAACGTATAACGTTTAACGTATAACGTATAACGTATAACGTATAACGTATAACGTATAACGTATAACGTATAACGTACAGCGTATAACGTCAAACGTGTAACGTATAACGTATAACGTATAACGTATAACGTATAACGCATAACGTATAACGTATAACGTATAACGCATAACCTATAACGTATAACGTATAACGTACAACGTATAACGTATAACGTATAACGTATATCCTATAACGCATAACGTATAACGTATAACGTATAACGTATAACGTTTAACGTATAACGTATAACGTATAACGTATAACGTATAACGTATAACCTATAACGTATAACGAATAACGTATAACGTATAACGTATAACGTACAACGTATAACGTATAACGTATATCGTATAACGTATTACGTATAACGTATAACGTTTAACGTATAACATATAACGTATAACGTATAACGTATAACGTATAACGTATAACGTATAACGTATAACGTTTAACGTATAACGTATAACGTATAACGTACAACGTATAACGTATAACGTATATCGTATAACGTATTACGTATAACGTATAACGTTTAACGTATAACATATAACGTATAACGTATAACGTATAACGTATAACGTATAACGTATAACGTTTAACGTATAACGTATAACGTTTAACGTATAACGTATAACGTATAACGTACAACGTATAACGTATAACGTATATCGTATAACGTATTACGTATAACGTATATCGTTTAACGTATAACATATAACGTATAACGTATAACGTATAATGTATAACGTATAACGTATAACGTTTAACGTATAACGTATAACGTATAACGTATAACGTATAACGTATAACGTATAACGTATAACGTATAACGTAAAACGTAAAACGTATAACGAATAACGTATAACGTATAACGTATAACGTATGACGTATCACGTATAAGGTATGACCCATAACGCATAACGTATAGCGTATAACGCATAACGTATAACGTATAACGTATAACGTATAACGTATAACGTATAACGTATAACGTATAACGTATAACGTATAACGTATAACGTATAACGTATAACGTATAACGTATAACGTATAACGTATAACGTATAACGTATAACGTATAACGTATAACGTATAACGTATAACGTATATCGTATATCCTATAACGCATAACGTATAACGTATATCCTATAACGCATAACGTATAACGTATAACGTATATCGTATAACGTATATCCTATAACGTAAAACGTATAACGTATAACGTATAACGTATAAGGTATAACGTATAACGTATAACGTATAACGTATAACGTATAACGTATAACGTATAACGTATAACGTATAACGTATAACGTATAACGTATAACGTATAACGTATAACGTATAACGTATAACGTATAACGTATAACGTATAACGTATAACGTATAACGTATAACGTATAACGTATAACGTATAACGTATAACGTATAACGTATAACGTATAACGTATTACGTATAACGTATAACGTTTAACGTATAACGTATAACGTATAACGTATAACGTATAACGTATAACGTATAACGTATAACGTATAACGTATAACGTATAACGTATAACGTATAACGTATAACGTATAACGTATAACGTATAACGTATAACGTATAACGTATAATGTATAACGTATTACGTATAACGTATAACGTTTTACGTATAACGTATAACGTATAACGTATAACGTATAACGTATAACGTATAACGTATAACGTATAACGTTTAACGTATAACGTATAACGTATAACGTATAACGTATAACGTATAACGTATAACGTATAACGTATAACGTATAACGAATAACGTATAACGTATAACGTATAACGTATGACGTATCACGTATAAGGTATGACCTATAACGCATAACGTATAGCGTATAACGCATAACGTATAACGTATAACGTATAACGTATAACGTATAACGTATAACGTATAACGTATAACGTATAACCTATAACGTATTTTTTTTTTTTTTTATTAACGTGGGAGAAATCTTCGAAAGACCCCCCCGCCGCCTGGGGAGGGGCGGGGGGAGTGTGGGATTCCCCGCGCCCGGAAGGAAACCCATCGGGCGCGGGACCTACCCACTAAAACCCACCACGGTGGCCATCCTCGCACTATGCAGGGGGAGCACCTGGGACCGAAGACATCATAACATCAGGTGCTCCCCCGTGCAGGGCTCTCGCGCCCGTGTCCTCCCGTTCCAGGGAAGGGAGGGGAACCTATAACGTATAACGTATAACGTATAACGTATAACGTATAACGTATAACGTATAACGTATAACGTATAACGTATAACGTATAACGTATAACGTATAACGTATAACGTATAACGTATAACGTATAACGTATAACGTATAACGTATAACGTATAACGTATAACGTATAACGCATAACGTATAACGTATACCGTATAACGTATAACGTATAACGTATAACGTATAACGTATATCCTATAACGCATAACGTATAACGTATAACGTATAACGTATAACGTTTAACGTATAACGTATAACGTATAACGTATAAAGTATAACGTATAACCTATAACGTATAACGAATAACGTGTAACGTATAACGTATAACGTATAACGCATAACGTATAACGTATACCGTATAACGTATAACGTATAACGTATAACGTATAACGTATAACGTATATCCTATAACGCATAACGTATAACGTATAACGTATAACGTATAACGTATAACGTATATCCTATAAAGCATAACGTATAACGTATAACGTACATCGTATAACGTATAACGTATAACGTATAACGTATAACGTATAACGTATAACGTACAACGTATAACGTATAACGTATAACGTATAACGTATAACGTATAACGTATAACTTATAACGTATAACGTATATCCTATAACGCATAACGTATAACGTATAACGTATATCGTATGACGTATAACGTATAACGTATAACGTATAACGTATAACGTATAACGTATAACGTATAACTTATAACGTGAAACGTATTTCATATTACGTATAACGAGTAACGTATAACGTATAACGTATAACGTATAACGTATAACGTACAACGTATAACGTATAACGTATAACGTATAACGAATAACGTATAACGTAAAACGTATAACGTATAACGTATAATGTATAACGTATAACGTATAACGTATAACGTAAAACGTATAACGTATAACGTATAACGTATAACGTATAACGTATAACGTATAACGTATAACGTATAACGTATAACGTATAACGTTTAACGTATAACCTATAACGTCTAACGTATAACGTATAACGTATAAAGTATATCCTATAACGCATAACGTATAACGTATAACGTATATCGTATGACGTATAACGTATAACGTAAAACGTTTAACGTATAACCTATAACGTCTAACGTATAACGTATAACGTATAACGTATACCGTATAACGTATAACGTATAACGTATAAAGTCAAACGTATAACGTATAACGCATAACGTATAACGTATAACGCATAACGTATAACGTATAACGTATAACGCATAACCTATAACGTATAACGTAAAACGTATAACGTATAACGTACAACGTATAACGTATAACGTATACCGTATAACGTATAACGTATAACGTATAACGTTTAACGTATAACCTATAACGTCTAACGTATAACGTATAACGTATAACGTATAACGTATAACGTATAACGTATAACGTTTAACGTATAACGTATAACGTATAACGTATAACGTATAACGTATAACGTATAACGTATAACGTATAACGTATAACGTATAACGTAAAACGTATAACGAATAACGTATAACGTATAACGTATAACGTATGACGTATCACGTATAAGGTATGACCTATAACGCATAACGTATAGCGTATAACGCATAACGTATAACGTATAACGTATAACGTATAACGTATAACGTATAACGTATAACGTATAACGTATAACCTATAACGTATAACGTATAACGTATAACGTATAACGTATAACGTATAACGTATAACGTATAACGTATAACGTATAACGTATAACGTATAACGTATAACGTATAACGTATATCCTATAACGCATAACGTATAACGTATAACGTATATCGTATAACATATAACGTATAACGTAAAACGCATAACGTATAACGTATAACGCATAACGTATAACGTATAACGTATAACGCATAACCTATAACGTATAACGTAGAACGTATAACGTATAACGTACAACGTATAACGTATAACGTATATCGTATAACGTATTACGTATAACGTATAACGTTTAACGTATAACGTATAACGTATAACGTATAACGTATAACGTATAACGTATAACGTATAACGCATAACGTATAACGTATACCGTATAACGTATAACGTATAACGTATAACGTATAACGTATAACGTCAAACGTGTAACGTATAACGTATAACGTATAGCGTATAACGTTTAACGTATAACGTATAACGTATAACGTATAACGTATAACGTATAACGTATAACGTATAACGTATAACGTATAACGTATAACGTATAACGTATAACGTATAACGTATAACGTATAACGTATAACGTATAACGTATAACGTATAACGTACAGCGTATAACGTCAAACGTATAACGTATAACGTATAACGTATATCCTATAACGCATAACGTATAACGTATAACGTATATCGTATAACGTATAACGTATAACGTAAAACGTTTAACGTATAACCTATAACGTCTAACGTATAACGTATAACGTATAACGTATATCCTATAACGCATAACGTATAACGTATAACGTATATCGTATAACGTATAACGTATAACGTAAAACGTTTAACGTATAACCTATAACCTATAACGTATAACGTATAACGTATAACGTATATCCAATAACGCATAACGTATAACGTATAACGTATATCGTATAACGTATAACGTATAACGTAAAACGATTAACGTATAACCTATAACGTCTAACGTATAACGTATACCGTATAACGTATAACGTATAACGTATAACGTATAACGTATAACGTCAAACGTATAACGTATAACGCATAACGTATAACGTATAACGCATAACGCATAACGTATAACGTATAACGTATAACGTATAATATATAACGTATAACGTATAACGTATAACGTATATCGTGTAACGTATAACGTATAACGTATAACGTTTAACGTATAACGTATAACGTATAACGTATAACGTATAACGTATAACGTATAACGTATAACGTACAGCGTATAACGTCAAACGTGTAACGTAGAACGTATAACGTATAACGTATAACGCATAACGTATAACGTATAACGTATAACGCATAACCTATAACGTATAACGTATAACGTATAACGTATAACGTACAACGTATAACGTAAAACGTTTAACGTATAACCTATAACGTCTAACGTATAACGTATAACGTATAACGTATAACGTATATCCTATAACGCATAACGTATAACGTATAACGTATATCGTATAACGTATAACGTATAACGTAAAACGTTTAACGTATAACCTATAACGTCTAACGTATAACGTATACCGTATAACGTATAACGTATAACGTATAACGTATAACGTCAAACGTATAACGTATAACGCATAACGTATAACGTATAACGCATAACGCATAACGTATAACGTATAACGTATAACGTATAATATATAACGTATAACGTATAACGTATAACGTATAACGTTTAACGTATAACGTATAACGTATAACGTATAACGTATAACGTATAACGTATAACGTATAACGTATAACGTATAACGTATAACGTATAACGTATAACGTAAAACGTATAACGAATAACGTATAACGTATAACGTATAACGTATGACGTATCACGTATAAGGTATGACCTATAACGCATAACGTATAGCGTATAACGCATAACCTATAACGTATAACGTATAACGTATAACGTATAACGTATAACGTCAAACGTATAACGTATAACGCATAACGTATAACGTATAACGCATAACGCATAACGTATAACGTATAACGTATAACGTATAATATATAACGCATAACGTATAACGTATAACGTATAACGTATAACGTATAACGTATAACGTATAACGTTTAACGTATAACGTATAACGTATAACGTATAACGTATAACGTATAACGTATAACGTATAACGTATAACGTACAGCGTATAACGTCAAACGTGTAACGTATAACGTATAACGTATAACGTATAACGCATAACGTATAACGTATAACGTATAACGCATAACCTATAACGTATAACGTATAACGTATAACGTATAACGTACAACGTATAACGTATAACGTATATCGTATAACGTATTACGTATAACGTATAACGTTTAACGTATAACGTATAACGTATAACGTATAACGTATAACGTATAACGTATAACGTATAACGTTTAACGTATAACGTATAACGTATAACGTATAACGTATAACGTATAACGTATAACGTATAACGTATAACGTATAACGTATAACGTAAAACGTATAACGAATAACGTATGACGTATAACGTATAACGTATGACGTATCACGTATAAGGTATGACCTATAACGCATAACGTATAGCGTATAACGCATAACGTATAACGTATAACGTATAACGTATAACGTATAACGTATAACGTATAACGTATAACGTATAACCTATAACGTATAACGTATAACGTATAACGTATAACGTATAACGTATAACGTCTAACGTATAACGTATAACGTATAACGTATATCCTATAACGTATAACGTATAACGTATAACGTATAACGTATAACGTATATCGTATAACGTATAACGTATAACGTAAAACGTTTAACGTATAACCTATAACGTCTAACGTATAACGTATAACGTATAACGTATACCGTATAACTTATAACGTATAACGTATAACGTATAACGTCAAACGTATAACGTATAACGCATAACGTATAACGTATAACGCATAACGCATAACGTATAACGTATAACGTATAACGTATAACGCATAACGTATAACGTATAACGCATAACGCATAACGTATAACGTATAACGTATAACGTATAATATATAACGTATAACGTATAACGTATATGGTATATCGTATAACGTATAACGTATAACGTATAACGTTTAACGTATAACGTATAACGTATAACGTATAACGTATAACGTATAACGTATAACGTACAGCGTATAACGTCAAACGTGTAACGTATAACGTATAACGTATAACGTATAACGTATAACGCATAACGTATAACGTATAACGTACAACGTATAACGTATAACGTATATCGTATAACGTATTACGTATAACGTATATCGTTTAACGTATAACATATAACGTATAACGTATAACGTATAATGTATAACGTATAACGTATAACGTTTAACGTATAACGTATAACGTATAACGTATAACGTATAACGTATAACGTATAACGTATAACGTATAACGTAAAACGTAAAACGTATAACGAATAACGTATAACGTATAACGTATAACGTATGACGTATCACGTATAAGGTATGACCTATAACGCATAACGTATAGCGTATAACGCATAACGTATAACGTATAACGTATAACGTATAACGTATAACGTATAACGTATAACGTATAACGTATAACGTATAACGTATAACGTATAACGTATAACGTATAACGTATAACGTATAACGTATAACGTATAACGTATAACGTATAACGTATAACGTATAACGTATAACGTATAACGTATATCGTATATCCTATAACGCATAACGTATAACGTATATCCTATAACGCATAACGTATAACGTATAACGTATATCGTATAACGTATAACGTATAACGTAAAACGTATAACGTATAACGTATAACGTATAAGGTATAACGTATAACGTATAACGTATAACGTATAACGTATAACGTATAACGTATAACGTATAACGTATAACGTATAACGTATAACGTATAACGTATAACGTATAACGTATAACGTATAACGTATAACGTATAACGTATAACGTATAACGTATAACGTATAACGTATAACGTATAACGTATAACGTATAACGTATAACGTATAACGTATAACGTATAACGTATTACGTATAACGTATAACGTTTAACGTATAACGTATAACGTATAACGTATAACGTATAACGTATAACGTATAACGTATAACGTATAACGTATAACGTATAACGTATAACGTATAACGTATAACGTATAACGTATAACGTATAACGTATAACGTATAACGTATAACGTATTACGTATAACGTATAACGTTTTACGTATAACGTATAACGTATAACGTATAACGTATAACGTATAACGTATAACGTATAACGTATAACGTTTAACGTATAACGTATAACGTATAACGTATAACGTATAACGTATAACGTATAACGTATAACGTATAACGTATAACGAATAACGTATAACGTATAACGTATAACGTATGACGTATCACGTATAAGGTATGACCTATAACGCATAACGTATAGCGTATAACGCATAACGTATAACGTATAACGTATAACGTATAACGTATAACGTATAACGTATAACGTATAACCTATAACGTATAACGTATAACGTATAACGTATAACGTATAACGTATAACGTATAACGTATAACGTATAACGTATAACGTATAACGTATAACGTATAACGTATAACGTATAACGTATAACGTATAACGTATAACGTATAACGTATAACGTATAACGTATAACGTATAACGCATAACGTATAACGTATACCGTATAACGTATAACGTATAACGTATAACGTATAACGTATATCCTATAACGCATAACGTATAACGTATAACGTATAACGTATAACGTTTAACGTATAACGTATAACGTATAACGTATAAAGTATAACGTATAACCTATAACGTATAACGAATAACGTGTAACGTATAACGTATAACGTATAACGCATAACGTATAACGTATACCGTATAACGTATAACGTATAACGTATAACGTATAACGTATAACGTATATCCTATAACGCATAACGTATAACGTATAACGTATAACGTATAACGTATAACGTATATCCTATAAAGCATAACGTATAACGTATAACGTACATCGTATAACGTATAACGTATAACGTATAACGTATAACGTATAACGTATAACGTACAACGTATAACGTATAACGTATAACGTATAACGTATAACGTATAACGTATAACTTATAACGTATAACGTATATCCTATAACGCATAACGTATAACGTATAACGTATATCGTATGACGTATAACGTATAACGTATAACGTATAACGTATAACGTATAACGTATAACTTATAACGTGAAACGTATTTCATATTACGTATAACGAGTAACGTATAACGTATAACGTATAACGTATAACGTATAACGTACAACGTATAACGTATAACGTATAACGTATAACGAATAACGTATAACGTAAAACGTATAACGTATAACGTATAATGTATAACGTATAACGTATAACGTATAACGTAAAACGTATAACGTATAACGTATAACGTATAACGTATAACGTATAACGTATAACGTATAACGTATAACGTATAACGTATAACGTTTAACGTATAACCTATAACGTCTAACGTATAACGTATAACGTATAAAGTATATCCTATAACGCATAACGTATAACGTATAACGTATATCGTATGACGTATAACGTATAACGTAAAACGTTTAACGTATAACCTATAACGTCTAACGTATAACGTATAACGTATAACGTATACCGTATAACGTATAACGTATAACGTATAAAGTCAAACGTATAACGTATAACGCATAACGTATAACGTATAACGCATAACGTATAACGTATAACGTATAACGCATAACCTATAACGTATAACGTAAAACGTATAACGTATAACGTACAACGTATAACGTATAACGTATACCGTATAACGTATAACGTATAACGTATAACGTTTAACGTATAACCTATAACGTCTAACGTATAACGTATAACGTATAACGTATAACGTATAACGTATAACGTATAACGTATAACGTATAACGTATAACGTATAACGTATAACGTATAACGTATAACGTATAACGTATAACGTATAACGTATAACGTAAAACGTATAACGAATAACGTATAACGTATAACGTATAACGTATGACGTATCACGTATAAGGTATGACCTATAACGCATAACGTATAGCGTATAACGCATAACGTATAACGTATAACGTATAACGTATAACGTATAACGTATAACGTATAACGTATAACCTATAACGTATAACGTATAACGTATAACGTATAACGTATAACGTATAACGTATAACGTATAACGTATAACGTATAACGTATAACGTATAACGTATAACGTATAACGTATATCCTATAACGCATAACGTATAACGTATAACGTATATCGTATAACATATAACGTATAACGTAAAACGCATAACGTATAACGTATAACGCATAACGTATAACGTATAACGTATAACGCATAACCTATAACGTATAACGTAGAACGTATAACGTATAACGTACAACGTATAACGTATAACGTATATCGTATAACGTATTACGTATAACGTATAACGTTTAACGTATAACGTATAACGTATAACGTATAACGTATAACGTATAACGTATAACGTATAACGCATAACGTATAACGTATACCGTATAACGTATAACGTATAACGTATAACGTATAACGTATAACGTCAAACGTGTAACGTATAACGTATAACGTATAGCGTATAACGTTTAACGTATAACGTATAACGTATAACGTATAACGTATAACGTATAACGTATAACGTATAACGTATAACGTATAACGTATAACGTATAACGTATAACGTATAACGTATAACGTATAACGTATAACGTATAACGTATAACGTATAACGTACAGCGTATAACGTCAAACGTATAACGTATAACGTATAACGTATATCCTATAACGCATAACGTATAACGTATAACGTATATCGTATAACGTATAACGTATAACGTAAAACGTTTAACGTATAACCTATAACGTCTAACGTATAACGTATAACGTATAACGTATATCCTATAACGCATAACGTATAACGTATAACGTATATCGTATGACGTATAACGTATAACGTAAAACGTTTAACGTATAACCTATAACCTATAACGTATAACGTATAACGTATAACGTATATCCTATAACGCATAACGTATAACGTATAACGTATATCGTATAACGTATAACGTATAACGTAAAACGATTAACGTATAACCTATAACGTCTAACGTATAACGTATACCGTATAACGTATAACGTATAACGTATAACGTATAACGTCAAACGTATAACGTATAACGCATAACGTATAACGTATAACGCATAACGCATAACGTATAACGTATAACGTATAACGTATAATATATAACGTATAACGTATAACGTATAACGTATATCGTGTAACGTATAACGTATAACGTATAACGTTTAACGTATAACGTATAACGTATAACGTATAACGTATAACGTATAACGTATAACGTATAACGTACAGCGTATAACGTCAAACGTGTAACGTAGAACGTATAACGTATAACGTATAACGCATAACGTATAACGTATAACGTATAACGCATAACCTATAACGTATAACGTATAACGTATAACGTATAACGTACAACGTATAACGTAAAACGTTTAACGTATAACCTATAACGTCTAACGTATAACGTATAACGTATAACGTATAACGTATATCCTATAACGCATAACGTATAACGTATAACGTATATCGTATAACGTATAACGTATAACGTAAAACGTTTAACGTATAACCTATAACGTCTAACGTATAACGTATACCGTATAACGTATAACGTATAACGTATAACGTATAACGTCAAACGTATAACGTATAACGCATAACGTATAACGTATAACGCATAACGCATAACGTATAACGTATAACGTATAACGTATAATATATAACGTATAACGTATAACGTATAACGTATAACGTTTAACGTATAACGTATAACGTATAACGTATAACGTATAACGTATAACGTATAACGTATAACGTATAACGTATAACGTATAACGTATAACGTATAACGTAAAACGTATAACGAATAACGTATAACGTATAACGTATAACGTATGACGTATCACGTATAAGGTATGACCTATAACGCATAACGTATAGCGTATAACGCATAACGTATAACGTATAACGTATAACGTATAACGTATAACGTATAACGTCAAACGTATAACGTATAACGCATAACGTATAACGTATAACGCATAACGCATAACGTATAACGTATAACGTATAACGTATAATATATAACGCATAACGTATAACGTATAACGTATAACGTATAACGTATAACGTATAACGTATAACGTTTAACGTATAACGTATAACGTATAACGTAAAACGTATAACGTATAACGTATAACGTATAACGTATAACGTACAGCGTATAACGTCAAACGTGTAACGTATAACGTATAACGTATAACGTATAACGCATAACGTATAACGTATAACGTATAACGCATAACCTATAACGTATAACGTATAACGTATAACGTATAACGTACAACGTATAACGTATAACGTATATCGTATAACGTATTACGTATAACGTATAACGTTTAACGTATAACGTATAACGTATAACGTATAACGTATAACGTATAACGTATAACGTATAACGTTTAACGTATAACGTATAACGTATAACGTATAACGTATAACGTATAACGTATAACGTATAACGTATAACGTATAACGTAAAACGTATAACGAATAACGTATAACGTATACCGTATAACGTATAACGTATACCGTATAACGTATAACGTCAAACGTATAACGTATAACGTATAACGTATAACGCATAACGTATAACGTATAACGTATAACGCATAACGTATAACGTATAACGTATAACGTATAACGTATAACGTATAACGTATAACGTATAACGTATAACGTATAACGTATAACGTATATCCTATAACGCATAACGTATTACGTATAACGTATATCGTATAACGTATAACGTATAACGTAAAACGTATAACGTGTAACGTATAACGTATAACGTATAACGTATAACGTATAACGTATAACGAATAACGTATAACGTATACCGTATAACGTATAACGTATACCGTATAACGTATAACGTCAAACGTATAACGTATAACGTATAACGTATGACGTATCACGTATAAGGTATGACCTATAACGCATAACGTATAGCGTATAACGCATAACGTATAACGTATAACGTATAACGTATAACGTATAACGTATAACGTATAACGTATAACGTATATCCTATAACGCATAACGTATAACGTATAACGTATATCGTATAACGTATAACGTATAACGTAAAACGTATAACGTGTAACGTATAACGTATAACGTATAACGTATAACGTATAACGTATAACGTATAACGTATAACGTATATCCTATAACGCATAACGTATAACGTATAACGTATATCGTATAACGTATAACGTATAACGTAAAACGTTTAACGTATAACCTATAACGTCTAACGTATAACGTATAACGTATAACGTATACCGTATAACGTATAACGTATACCGTATAACGTATAACGTCAAACGTATAACGTATAACGTATAACGTATAACGCATAACGTATAACGTATAACGTATAACGCATAACGTATAACGTATAACGTATAACGTATAACGTATAACGTATAACGTATAACGTATAACGTATAACGTATAACGTATAACGTATAACGTATAACGCACAGCGTATAACGTCAAACGCATAACGTATAACGTATAACGAATAACGTATAACGTATAACGTTTAACGTATAACGTATAACGTATAACGTATAACTTATAACGTAAAACGTATTACATATTACGTATAACGAGTAACGTATAACGTGTAACGTATAACGTATAACGCATAACGTATAACGTATAACCTATAACGTAAAACGTATAACGTATAACGTATAACGTATAACGAATAACGTATAACGTATAACGTATAACGTATAACGTATAACGTATAACGTATAACGTATATCCTATAACGCATAACGTATAACGTATAACGTATATCGTATAACGTATAACGTATAACGTAAAACGTTTAACGTATAACCTATAACGTCTAACGTATAACGTATAACGTATAACGTATATCCTATAACGCATAACGTAAAACGTATAACGTATATCGTATAACGTATAACGTATAACGTAAAACGTTTAACGTATAACCTACAACGTCTAACGTATAACGTATAACGTATAACGTATACCGTATAACGTATAACGTATAACGTATAACGTGTAACGTCAAACGTATAACGTATAACGCATAACGTATAACGTATAACGCATAACGCATAAGGTATAACGTATAACGTATAACGTATAATATATAACGTATAACGTATAACGTATAACGTATATCGTATAACGTATAACGTATAACGCATAACGTATAACGTATAACGTATAACGCATAACCTATAACGTATAACGTATAACGTATAACGTATAACGTACAACGTATAACGTATAACGTATATCGTACAACGTATTACGTATAACGTATAACGTTTAACGTATAACGTATAACGTATAACGTATAACGTATAACGTATAACGTATAACGTATAACGTATAACGTATAACGTATAACGTATAACGTATAACGTATAGCGTAAAACGTATAACGAATAACGTATAACGTATAACGTATAACGTATGACGTATCACGTATAAGGTATGACCTATAACGCATAACGTATAGCGTATAACGCATAACGTATAACGTATAACGTATAACGTATAACGTATAACGTATAACGTATAACGTATAACGTATAACGTATAACGTATAACCTATAACGTATAACGTATAACGTATAACGTATAACGTATAACGTATAACGTATAACGTATAACGTATAACGTATAACGTATAACGTATAACGTATAACGTATAATGTATAACGTGTAACTTATAACGTATAACGTAAAACGTATAACGTATAACGTATAACGTATAACGTATAACGTATAACGTATAACGTATAACGCATAACGTATACCGTATAACGTATAACGTATAACGTATAACGTATAACGTATAACGTATAACGTATAACGTATAACGTATAACGTATAACTTACAACGTGAAACGTATTTCATATTACGTATAACGAGTAACGTATAACGTATAACGTATAACGTATAACGTATAACGTATAACGTATAACGTATAACGTATAACGTATAACGTATAACGTATAACGTATAACGTATAACGAATAACGTATAACGTAAAACGTATAACGTATAACGTATAATGTATAATGTATAACGTATAACGTATAACGTAAAACGTATAACGTATAACGTATAACGTATAACGTATAACGTACAACGTATAACGTACAACGTATAACGTATAACGTATATCGTATAACGTATAACGTATAACGTATAACGTATAACGTATAACGTTTAACATATAACGTATAACGTATAACGTATAACGTATAACGTATAACGTATAACGTATAACGTATAACGTATAACGTATAACGTATAACGTATAACGTATAACGTATAACGTATAACTCGTAACGTATAACGTATAACGTATAACGTTTAACGTATAACCTATAACGTCTAACGTATAACGTATAACGTATAACGTATATCCTATAACGCATAACGTATAACGTATAACGTATATCGTATAACGTATAACGTATAACGTAAAACGTTTAACGTATAACCTATAACGTCTAACGTATAACGTATAACGTATAACGTATAACGTATACCGTATAACGTATAACGTATAACGTATAACGTATAACGTCAAACGTATAACGTATAACGTATAACGCATAACGTATAACGTATAACGCATAACGCGTAACGTATAACGTATAACGTATAACGTATAATATATAACGTATAACGTATAACGTATAACGTATATCGTATAACGTATAACGTATAACGTATAACGTTTAACGTATAACGTATAACGTATAACGTATAACATATAACGTATAACGTATAACGTATAACGTACAGCGTATAACGTCAAACGTGTAACGTATAACGTATAACGTATAACGTATAACGCATAACGTATAACGTATAACGTATAACGTATAACGTATAACGTATAACGTATAACGCATAACGTATAACGTATAACGCATAACGCATAACGTATAACGTATAACGTATAACGTATAATATATGACGTATAACGTATAACGTATAACGTATATCGTATAACGCATAACGTATAACGTATAACGTATAACGTATAATATATAACGTATAACGTATAACGTATAACGTATAACGTATATCGTATAACGTATAACGTATAACGTATAACGTTTAACGTATAACGTATAACGTATAACGTATAACGTATAACGTATAACGTATAACGTATAACGTACAGCGTATAACGTCAAACGTGTAACGTATAACGTATAACGTATAACGTATAACGCATAACGTATAACGTATAACGTATAACGTATAACGTATAACGTATAACGTATAACGTATATCCTATAACGCATAACGTATAACGTATAACGTATATCGTATAACGTATAACGTATAACGTAAAACGTATAACGTGTAACGTATAACGTATAACGTATAACGTATAACGTATAACGTATAACGTATAACGTATAACGTATATCCTATAACGCATAACGTATAACGTATAACGTATATCGTATAACGTATAACGTATAACGTAAAACGTTTAACGTATAACCTATAACGTCTAACGTATAACGTATAACGTATAACGTATAACGTATACCGTATAACGTATAACGTATACCGTATAACGTATAACGTCAAACGTATAACGTATAACGTATAACGTATAACGCATAACGTATAACGTATACCGTATAACGTATAACGTATAACGTATAACGTATAACGTATAACGTCAAACGTGTAACGTATAACGTATAACGTATAGCGTATAACGTTTAACGTATAACCTATAACGTATAACGTATAACGTATAACGTATAACGTATAACGTATAACGTATAACGTATAACGTATAACGTATAACGTATAACGTATAACGTATAACGTATAACGTTTAACGTATAACGTACAGCGTATAACGTCAAACGTATAACGTATAACGTATAACGTATAACGTATAACGCATAACGTATAACGTATAACGTATAACGCATAACGTATAACGTATAACGTATAACGTATAACGTATAACGTATAACGTATAACGTATAACGTATAACGTATAACGTATAACGTATAACGTATAACGCACAGCGTATAACGTCAAACGCATAACGTATAACGTATAACGAATAACGTATAACGTATAACGTTTAACGTATAACGTATAACGTATAACGTATAACTTATAACGTAAAACGTATTACATATTACGTATAACGAGTAACGTATAACGTGTAACGTATAACGTATAACGCATAACGTATAACGTATAACCTATAACGTATAACGTATAACGTATAACGTATAACGTATAACGAATAACGTATAACGTATAACGTATAACTCGTAACGTATAACGTATAACGTATAACGTTTAACGTATAACCTATAACGTCTAACGTATAACGTATAACGTATAACGTATATCCTATAACGCATAACGTATAACGTATAACGTATAACGCATAACGTATAACGTATAACGTATAACGTATAACGTATAACGTATAACGTATAACGTATAACGTATAACGTATAACGTATAATGTATAACGTGTAACTTATAACGTATAACGTAAAACGTATAACGCATAACGTATAACGTATAACGCATAACGCATAAGGTATAACGTATAACGTATAACGTATAATATATAACGTATAACGTATAACGTATAACGTATATCGTATAACGTATAACGTATAACGCATAACGTATAACGTATAACGTATAACGCATAACCTATAGCGTATAACGTATAACGTATAACGTATAACGTACAACGTATAACGTATAACGTATATCGTACAACGTATTACGTATAACGTATAACGTTTAACGTATAACGTATAACGTATAACGTATAACGTATAGCGTATAACGTATAACGTATAACGTATAACGTATAACGTATAACGTATAACGTATAACGTATAGCGTAAAACGTATAACGAATAACGTATAACGTATAACGTATAACGTATGACGTATCACGTATAAGGTATGACCTATAACGCATAACGTATAGCGTATAACGCATAACGTATAACGTATAACGTATAACGTATAACGTATAACGTATAACGTATAACGTATAACGTATAACGTATAACGTATAACCTATAACGTATAACGTATAACGTATAACGTATAACGTATAACGTATAACGTATAACGTATAACGTATAACGTATAACGTATAACGTATAACGTATAACGTATAATGTATAACGTGTAACTTATAACGTATAACGTAAAACGTATAACGTATAACGTATAACGTATAACGTATAACGTATAACGTATAACGCATAACGTATACCGTATAACGTATAACGTATAACGTATAACGTATAACGTATAACGTATAACGTATAACGTATAACGTATAACTTACTACGTGAAACGTATTTCATATTACGTATAACGAGTAACGTATAACGTATAACGTATAACGTATAACGTATAACGTATAACGTATAACGTATAACGTATAACGTATAACGTATAACGTATAACGAATAACGTATAACGTAAAACGTATAACGTATAACGTATAATGTATAATGTATAACGTATAACGTATAACGTAAAACGTATAACGTATAACGTATAACGTATAACGTATAACGTACAACGTATAACGTACAACGTATAACGTATAACGTATATCGTATAACGTATAACGTATAACGTATAACGTATAACGTATAACGTATAACGTTTAACATATAACGTATAACGTATAACGTATAACGTATAACGTATAACGTATAACGTATAACGTATAACGTATAACGTATAACGTATAACGTATAACGTATAACGTATAACGTATAACGTATAACGTATAACGTATAACGTATAACGTATAACGTATAGCGT
This sequence comes from Ptiloglossa arizonensis, assembly GCF_051014685.1. NCBI lineage: Eukaryota > Metazoa > Arthropoda > Insecta > Hymenoptera > Colletidae > Ptiloglossa > Ptiloglossa arizonensis. The sequence goes on along the minus strand of NW_027478598.1, from coordinate 334,660 downwards.
AAAACGTATAACGTATAACGTATATCCTATAACGCATAACGTATAACGTATAACGTATATCGTATAACGTATAACGTATAACGTAAAACGTTTAACGTATAACCTATAACGTCTAACGTATAACGTATAACGTATAACGTATAACGTATACCGTATAACGTATAACGTATAACGTATAACGTATAACGTCAAACGTATAACGTATAACGTATAACGCATAACGTATAACGTATAACGTATAACGTATAACGTATAACGTATAATGTATAACGTGTAACTTATAACGTATAACGTAAAGCGTATAACGTATAACGTATAACGTATAACGTATAACGTATAACGTATAACGCATAACGTATACCGTATAACGTATAACGTATAACGTATAACGTATAACGTATAACGTATAACTTACTACGTGAAACGTATTTCATATTACGTATAACGAGTAACGTATAACGTATAACGTATAACGTATAACGTATAACGTATAACGTATAACGTATAACGTATAACGTATAACGTATAACGTATAACGAATAACGTATAACGTAAAACGTATAACGTATAACGTATAATGTATAATGTATAACGTATAACGTATAACGTAAAACGTATAACGTATAACGTATAACGTATAACGTATAACGTACAACGTATAACGTACAACGTATAACGTATAACGTATATCGTATAACGTATAACGTATAACGTATAACGTATAACGTATAACGTTTAACATATAACGTATAACGTATAACGTATAACGTATAACGTATAACGTATAACGTATAACGTATAACGTATAACGTATAACGTATAACGTATAACGTATAACGTATAACGTATAACTCGTAACGTATAACGTATAACGTATAACGTTTAACGTATAACCTATAACGTCTAACGTATAACGTATAACGTATAACGTATATCCTATAACGCATAACGTATAACGTATAACGTATATCGTATAACGTATAACGTATAACGTAAAACGTTTAACGTATAACCTATAACGTCTAACGTATAACGTATAACGTATAACGTATAACGTATACCGTATAACGTATAACGTATAACGTATAACGTATAACGTCAAACGTATAACGTATAACGTATAACGCATAACGTATAACGTATAACGCATAACGCGTAACGTATAACGTATAACGTATAACGTATAATATATAACGTATAACGTATAACGTATAACGTATATCGTATAACGTATAACGTATAACGTATAACGTTTAACGTATAACGTATAACGTATAACGTATAACATATAACGTATAACGTATAACGTATAACGTACAGCGTATAACGTCAAACGTGTAACGTATAACGTATAACGTATAACGTATAACGCATAACGTATAACGTATAACGTATAACGTATAACGCATAACCTATAACGTATAACGTATAACGTATAACGTATAACGTACAACGTATAACGTATAACGTATATCGTATAACGTATTACGTATAACGTATAACGTTTAACGTATAACGTATAACGTATAACGTATAACGTATAACGTATAACGTATAACGTATAACGTTTAACGTATAACGTATAACGTATAACGTATAACGTATAACGTATAACGTATAACGTATAACGTATAACGTATAACGTAAAACGTATAACGAATAACGTATAACGTATAACGTATAACGTATGACGTAACACGTATAAAGTATGACCTACAACGCATAACGTATAGCGTATAACGCATAACGTATAACGTATAACGTATAACGTATAACGTATAACGTATAACGTATAACGTATAACGTATAACCTATAACGTATAACGTATAACGTATAACGTATAACGTATAACGTATATCGTATAACGTATAACGTATAACGTATAACGTATAACGTATAACGTATAACGTATAACGTATAACGTATAACGTATAACGTATAACGTATAACGTATAACGTATAACGTACAGCGTATAACGTCAAACGTGTAACGTATAACGTATAACGTATAACGTATAACGCATAACGTATAACGTATAACGCATAACGCATAACGTATAACGTATAACGTATAACGTGTAATATATGACGTATAACGTATAACAGATAACGTATATCGTATAACGCATAACGTATAACGTATAACGTATAACGTATAATATATAACGTATAACGTATAACGTATAACGTATATCGTATAACGTATAACGTATAACGTATAACGTTTAACGTATAACGTATAACGTATAACGTATAACGTATAACGTATAACGTATAACGTATAACGTACAGCGTATAACGTCAAACGTGTAACGTATAACGTATAACGTATAACGTATAACGCATAACGTATAACGTATAACGTATAACGCATAACCTATAACGTATAACGTATAACGTATAACGTATAACGTACAACGTATAACGTATAACGTTTATCGTATAACGTATTACGTATAACGTATAACGTTTAACGTATAACGTATAACGTATAACGTATAACGTATAACGTATAACGTATAACGTATAACGTAAAACGTATAACGAATAACGTATAACGTATAACGTATGACGTATGACGTATCACGTATATGGTATGACCTATAACGCATAACGTATAACGTATAACGTATAACTTACAACGTGAAACGTATTTCATATTACGTATAACGAGTAACGTATAACGTATAACGTATAACGTATAACGTATAACGTATAACGTGTAACGTAAAACGTATAACGTATAACGTATAACGTATAACGTATAACGTACAACGTATAACGTACAACGTATAACGTATAACGTATATCGTATAACGTATAACGTATAACGTATAACGTATAACGTATAACGTATAACGTATAACGTATAACGTATAACGTATAACGTACAGCGTATAACGTCAAACGTGTAACGTATAACGTATAACGTATAACGTATAACGCATAGCGTATAACGCATAACGCATAACGCATAACGTATAACGTATAACGTATAACGTATAATATATAACGTATAACGTATAACGTATAACGTATATCGTATAACGTATAACGTATAACGTATAACGTTTAACGTATAACGTATAACGTATAACGTATAACGTATAACGTATAACGTATAACGTATAACGTACAGCGTATAACGTCAAACGTGTAACGTATAACGTATAACGTATAACGTATAACGTATAACGTATAACGTACAACGTATAACGTACAACGTATAACGTGAAACGTATTTCATATTACGTATAACGAGTAACGTATAACGTATAACGTATAACGTATAACGTATAACGTATAACGTATAACGTAAAACGTATAACGTATAACGTATAACGTATAACGTATAACGTACAACGTATAACGTACAACGTATAACGTATAACGTATATCGTATAACGTATAACGTATAACGTATAACGTATAACGTATAACGTATAACGTATAACGTATAACGAATAACGTATAACGTAAAACGTATAACGTATAACGTATAATGTATAACGTATAACGTATAACGTATAACGTAAAACGTATAACGTATAACGTATAACGTATAACGTATAACGTACAACGTATAACGTACAACGTATAACGTATAACGTATATCGTATAACGTATAACGTATAACGTATAACGTATAACGTATAACGTTTAACATATAACGTATAACGTATAACGTATAACGTATAACGTATAACGTATAACGTATAACGTATAACGTATAACGTATAACGTATAACGTATAACGTATAACGTATAACGTATAACGTATAACTCGTAACGTATAACGTATAACGTATAACGTTTAACGTATAACCTATAACGTCTAACGTATAACGTATAACGTATAACGTATATCCTATAACGCATAACGTATAACGTATAACGTATATCGTATAACGTATAACGTATAACGTAAAACGTTTAACGTATAACCTATAACGTCTAACGTATAACGTATAACGTATAACGTATACCGTATAACGTATAACGTATAACGTATAACGTATAACGTCAAACGTATAACGTATAACGTATAACGCATAACGTATAACGTATAACGCATAACGCATAACGTATAACGTATAACGTATAACGTATAATATATAACGTATAACGTATAACGTATAACGTATATCGTATAACGTATAACGTATAACGTATAACGTTTAACGTATAACGTATAACGTATAACGTATAACATATAACGTATAACGTATAACGTATAACGTACAGCGTATAACGTCAAACGTGTAACGTATAACGTATAACGTATAACGTATAACGCATAACGTATAACGTATAACGTATAACGTATAACGCATAACCTATAACGTATAACGTATAACGTATAACGTATAACGTACAACGTATAACGTATAACGTATATCGTATAACGTATTACGTATAACGTATAACGTTTAACGTATAACGTATAACGTATAACGTATAACGTATAACGTATAACGTATAACGTATAACGTTTAACGTATAACGTATAACGTATAACGTATAACGTATAACGTATAACGTATAACGTATAACGTATAACGTATAACGTATAACGTATAACGTAAAACGTATAACGAATAACGTATAACGTATAACGTATAACGTATGACGTAACACGTATAAAGTATGACCTATAACGCATAACGTATAGCGTATAACGCATAACGTATAACGTATAACGTATAACGTATAACGTATAACGTATAACGTATAACGTATAACGTATAACGTATAACCTATAACGTATAACGTATAACGTATAACGTATAACGTATAACGTATATCGTATAACGTATAACGTATAACGTATAACGTATAACGTATAACGTATAACGTATAACGTATAACGTATAACGTATAACGTATAACGTATAACGTATAACGTACAGCGTATAACGTCAAACGTGTAACGTATAACGTATAACGTATAACGTATAACGCATAACGTATAACGTATAACGTATAACGCATAACGTATAACGTATAACGTATAACGTATAATATATGACGTATAACGTATAACGTATAACGTATATCGTATAACGCATAACGTATAACGTATAACGTATAACGTATAATATATAACGTATAACGTATAACGTATAACGTATATCGTATAACGTATAACGTATAACGTATAACGTTTAACGTATAACGTATAACGTACAACGTATAACGTATAACGTATAACGTATAACGTATAACGTACAGCGTATAACGTCAAACGTGTAACGTATAACGTATAACGTATAACGTATAACGCATAACGTATAACGTATAACGTATAACGTATAACGCATAACCTATAACGTATAACGTATAACGTATAACGTATAACGTACAACGTATAACGTATAACGTTTATCGTATAACGTATTACGTATAACGTATAACGTTTAACGTATAACGTATAACGTATAACGTATAACGTATAACGTATAACGTATAACGTATAACGTAAAACGTATAACGAATAACGTATAACGTATAACGTATGACGTATGACGTATCACGTATAAGGTATGACCTATAACGCATAACGTATAACGTATAACGTATAACGTATAACGTATAACGTACAGCGTATAACGTCAAACGTGTAACGTATAACGTATAACGTATAACGTATAACGCATAGCGTATAACGTATAACGCATAACGCATAGCGTATAACGTATAACGTATAACGTATAATATATAACGTATAACGTATAACGTATAACGTATATCGTATAACGTATAACGTATAACGTATAACGTTTAACGTATAACGTATAACGTATAACGTATAACGTATAACGTATAACGTATAACGTATAACTTACAGCGTATAACGTCAAACGTGTAACGTATAACGTATAACGTATAACGTATAACGTATAACGTATAACGTATAACGTACAACGTATAACGTACAACGTATAACGTATAACGTATATCGTATAACGTATAACGTATAACGTATAACGTATAACGTATAACGTTTAACGTATAACGTATAACGTATAACGTATAACGTATAACGTATAACGTATAACGTATAACGTATATCGTATAACGTATATCGTATAACGTATAACGTATAACGTAAAACGTTTAACGTATAACCTATAACGTTTAACGTATAACGTATAACGTATAACGTATAACGTATAACGTATAACGTATAACGTATAACGTATAACGTATAACGTATAACGTATAACGTATAACGTATAACGTATAACGTATAACGTATGACGTTTAACGTATAACGTATAACGTATAACGTATAACGTATAACGTATAACGTATAACGTATAACGTATAACGTAAAACGTATAACGTATAACGTATAACGTATAACGTATAACGTATAACGTATAACGTATAACGTATAACGTATAACGTATAACGTATAACGTATAACGTATAACGTATGACGTTTAACGTATAACGTATAACGTATAACGTATAACGTATAACGTATAACGTATAACGTATGACGTTTAACGTATAACGTATAACGTATAACGTATAACGTATAACGTATAACGTATAACGTACAGCGTATAACGTCAAGCGTATAACGTATAACGTATAACGTATATCCTATAACGCATAACGTATAACGTATAACGTATATCGTATAACGTATAACGTATAACGTAAAACGTTTAACGTATAACCTATAACGTCTAACGTATAACGTATAACGTATAACGTATATCCTATAACGCATAACGTATAACGTATAACGTATAACGTATAACGTATAACGTATAACGTATAACGTATAACGTAAAACGTATAACGTATAACGTATAACGTATAACGTATAACGTATAACGTATAACGTATAACGTATAACGTACAGCGTATAACGTCAAACGTGTAACGTATAACGTATAACGTATAGCGTATAACGTTTAACGTATAACGTATAACGTATAACGTATAACGTATAACGTATAACGTATAACGTATAACGTATAACGTATAACGTATAACGTATAACGTATAACGTATAACGTATAACGTATAACGTATAACGTATAACGTATAACGTATAACGTATAACGTATATCCTATAACGCATAACGTATAACGTATAACGTACATCGTATAACGTATAACGTATAACGTAAAACGTATAACGTATAACGTATAACGTATAACGTATAACGTATAACGTATAACGTATAACGTATAACGTATAACGTAAAACGTATAACGTATAACGTATAACGTATAACGTATAACATATAACGTATAACGTATAACGTATAACGTATAACGTATAACGTATAACGTATAACGTATAACGTATAACGTATAACGTATAACGTATAACGTATAACGTATAACGTATAACGTATAACGTATAACGTATAACGTATAACGTATAACGTATAACGTATAACGTATAACGTATAACGTATAACGTATAACTTATAACGTATAACGTATATCCTATAACGCATAACGTATAACGTATAACGTATATCGTATAACGTATAACGTATAACGTATAACGTATAACGTATAACGTATAACGTATAACGTATAACGTATAACTTATAACGTGAAACGTATTTCATATTACGTATAACGAGTAACGTATAACGTATAACGTATAACGTATAACGTATAACGTAAAACGTATAACGAATAACGTATAACGTATAACGTATAACGTATGACGTCTCACGTATAAGGTATGACCTATAACGCATAACGTATAGCGTATAACGCATAACGTATAACGTATAACGTATAACGTATAACGTATAACGTATAACGTATAACGTATAACGTATAACGTATAACGTATAACGTATAACGTATAACGTATAACGTATAACGTATAACGTATAACGTATAACGTATAACGTATATCGTATAACGTATATCGTATAACGTATAACGTATAACGTATAACGTATAACGTATAACGTATAACGTATAACTTATAACGTGAAACGTATTTCATATTACGTATAACGAGTAACGTATAACGTATAACGTATAACGTATAACGTATAACGTATAACGTATAACGTATAACGTATAACGTATAACGTATAACGTATAACGTATAACGTATAACGTATAACGTATTACGTATAACGTATAACGTTTAACGTATAACGTATAACGTATAACGTATAACGTATAACGTATAACGTATAACGTATAACGTATAACGTATATCGTATAACGTATATCGTATAACGTATAACGTATAACGTAAAACGTTTAACGTATAACCTATAACGTCTAACGTATAACGTATAACGTATAACGTATAACGTATAACGTATAACGTATAACGTATAACGTATAACGTATAACGTATAACGTATAACGTATAACGTATAACGTTTAACGTATAACGTATAACGTATAACGTATAACGTATAACGTATAACGTATAACGTATAACGTATAACGTAAAACGTATAACGTATAACGTATAACGTATAACGTATAACGTATAACGTATAACGTATAACGTATAACGTACAGCGTATAACGTCAAACGTGTAACGTATAACGTATAACGTATAGCGTATAACGTTTAACGTATAACGTATAACGTATAACGTATAACGTATAACGTATAACGTATAACGTATAACGTATAACGTATAACGTATAACGTATAACGTATAACGTATATGACCTATAACGCATAACGTATAGCGTATAACGCATAACGTATAACGTATAACGTATAACGTATAACGTATAACGTATAACGTATAACGTATAACGTATAACCTATAACGTATAACGTATAACGTATAACGTATAACGTATAACGTATAACGTATAACGTCTAACGTATAACGTATAACGTATAACGTATATCCTATAACGTATAACGTATAACGTATAACGTATATCGTATAACGTATAACGTATAACGTAAAACGTTTAACGTATAACCTATAACGTCTAACGTATAACGTATAACGTATAACGTATACCGTATAACTTATAACGTATAACGTATAACGTATAACGTCAAACGTATAACGTATAACGCATAACGTATAACGTATAACGCATAACGCATAACGTATAACGTATAACGTATAACGTATAACGCATAACGTATAACGCATAACGTATAACGTATAACGTATAACGCATAACCTATAACGTATAACGTATAACGTACAACGTATAACGTATAACGTATAACGTATATCCTATAACGCATAACGTATAACGTATAACGTATAACGTATAACGTTTAACGTATAACGTAAAACGTATAACGTATAACGTATAACGTATAACCTATAACGTATAACGAATAACGTATAACGTATAACGTATAACGTACAACGTATAACGTATAACGTATATCGTATAACGTATTACGTATAACGTATAACGTTTAACGTATAACATATAACGTATAACGTATAACGTATAACGTATAACGTATAACGTATAACGTATAACGTTTAACGTATAACGTATAACGTATAACGTACAACGTATAACGTATAACGTATATCGTATAACGTATTACGTATAACGTATAACGTTTAACGTATAACATATAACGTATAACGTATAACGTATAACGTATAATGTATAACGTATAACGTATAACGTTTAACGTATAACGTATAACGTATAACGTAGAACGTATAACGTATAACGTATAACGTATAACGTATAACGTATAACGTAAAACGTATAACGAATAACGTATAACGTATAACGTATAACGTATGACGTCTCACGTATAAGGTATGACCTATAACGCATAACGTATAGCGTATAACGCATAACGTATAACGTATAACGTATAACGTATAACGTATAACGTATAACGTATAACGTATAACGTATAACGTATAACGTATAACGTATAACGTATAACGTATAACGTATAACGTATAACGTATAACGTATATCGTATATCCTATAACGCATAACGTATAACGTATATCCTATAACGCATAACGTATAACGTATAACGTATATCGTATAACGTATAACGTATAACGTATAACGTAAAACGTATAACGTATAACGTATAACGTATAAGGTATAACGTATAACGTATAACGTATAACGTATAACGTATAACGTATAACGTATAACGTATAACGTATAACGTATAACGTATAACGTATAACGTATAACGTATAACGTATAACGTATAACGTATAACGTATAACGTATAACGTATAACGTATAACGTATAACTTATAACGTGAAACGTATTTCATATTACGTATAACGAGTAACGTATAACGTATAACGTATAACGTATAACGTATAACGTATAACGTATAACGTAAAACGTATAACGAATAACGTATAACGTATAACGTATAACGTATGACGTCTCACGTATAAGGTATGACCTATAACGCATAACGTATAGCGTATAACGCATAACGTATAACGTATAACGTATAACGTATAACGTATAACGTATAACGTATAACGTATAACGTATAACGTATAACGTATAACGTATAACGTATAACGTATAACGTATAACGTATAACGTATAACGTATAACGTATAACGTATATCGTATAACGTATATCGTATAACGTATAACGTATAACGTATAACGTATAACGTATAACGTATAACGTATAACTTATAACGTGAAACGTATTTCATATTACGTATAACGAGTAACGTATAACGTATAACGTATAACGTATAACGTATAACGTATAACGTATAACGTATAACGTATAACGTATAACGTATAACGTATAACGTATAACGTATAACGTATAACGTATTACGTATAACGTATAACGTTTAACGTATAACGTATAACGTATAACGTATAACGTATAACGTATAACGTATAACGTATAACGTATAACGTATATCGTATAACGTATATCGTATAACGTATAACGTATAACGTAAAACGTTTAACGTATAACCTATAACGTCTAACGTATAACGTATAACGTATAACGTATAACGTATAACGTATAACGTATAACGTATAACGTATAACGTATAACGTATAACGTATAACGTATAACGTATAACGTTTAACGTATAACGTATAACGTATAACGTATAACGTATAACGTATAACGTATAACGTATAACGTATAACGTAAAACGTATAACGTATAACGTATAACGTATAACGTATAACGTATAACGTATAACGTATAACGTATAACGTACAGCGTATAACGTCAAACGTGTAACGTATAACGTATAACGTATAGCGTATAACGTTTAACGTATAACGTATAACGTATAACGTATAACGTATAACGTATAACGTATAACGTATAACGTATAACGTATAACGTATAACGTATAACGTATAACGTATGACGTATAACGTATAACGTATGACGTATCACGTATAAGGTATGACCTATAACGCATAACGTATAGCGTATAACGCATAACGTATAACGTATAACGTATAACGTATAACGTATAACGTATAACGTATAACGTATAACGTATAACCTATAACGTATAACGTATAACGTATAACGTATAACGTATAACGTATAACGTATAACGTCTAACGTATAACGTATAACGTATAACGTATATCCTATAACGTATAACGTATAACGTATAACGTATATCGTATAACGTATAACGTATAACGTAAAACGTTTAACGTATAACCTATAACGTCTAACGTATAACGTATAACGTATAACGTATACCGTATAACTTATAACGTATAACGTATAACGTATAACGTCAAACGTATAACGTATAACGCATAACGTATAACGTATAACGCATAACGCATAACGTATAACGTATAACGTATAACGTATAACGCATAACGTATAACGCATAACGTTAATTATAGTACGTATCAAATAACATACAGTGTATATTTAGTATCGTATAACGTATAACGCATAACCTATAACGTATAACGTATAACGTACAACGTATAACGTATAACGTATAACGTATATCCTATAACGCATAACGTATAACGTATAACGTATAACGTATAACGTTTAACGTATAACGTAAAACGTATAACGTATAACGTATAACGTATAACCTATAACGTATAACGAATAACGTATAACGTATAACGTATAACGTACAACGTATAACGTATAACGTATATCGTATAACGTATTACGTATAACGTATAACGTTTAACGTATAACATATAACGTATAACGTATAACGTATAACGTATAACGTATAACGTATAACGTATAACGTATAACGTTTAACGTATAACGTATAACGTATAACGTACAACGTATAACGTATAACGTATATCGTATAACGTATTACGTATAACGTATAACGTTTAACGTATAACATATAACGTATAACGTATAACGTATAACGTATAATGTATAACGTATAACGTATAACGTTTAACGTATAACGTATAACGTATAACGTAGAACGTATAACGTATAACGTATAACGTATAACGTATAACGTATAACGTAAAACGTATAACGAATAACGTATAACGTATAACGTATAACGTATGACGTCTCACGTATAAGGTATGACCTATAACGCATAACGTATAGCGTATAACGCATAACGTATAACGTATAACGTATAACGTATAACGTATAACGTATAACGTATAACGTATAACGTATAACGTATAACGTATAACGTATAACGTATAACGTATAACGTATAACGTATAACGTATAACGTATATCGTATATCCTATAACGCATAACGTATAACGTATATCCTATAACGCATAACGTATAACGTATAACGTATATCGTATAACGTATAACGTATAACGTATAACGTAAAACGTATAACGTATAACGTATAACGTATAAGGTATAACGTATAACGTATAACGTATAACGTATAACGTATAACGTATAACGTATAACGTATAACGTATAACGTATAACGTATAACGTATAACGTATAACGTATAACGTATAACGTATAACGTATAACGTATAACGTATAACGTATAACGTATATCCTATAACGCATAACGTATAACGTATAACGTATAACGTATAACGTTTAACGTATAACGTATAACGTATAACGTATAAAGTATAACGTATAACCTATAACGTATAACGAATAACGTGTAACGTATAACGTATAACGTATAACGCATAACGTATAACGTATACCGTATAACGTATAACGTATAACGTATAACGTATAACGTATATCCTATAACGCATAACGTATAACGTATAACGTATAACGTATAACGTTTAACGTATAACGTATAACGTATAACGTATAACGTATAACGTATAACCTATAACGTATAACGAATAACGTATAACGTATAACGTATAACGTATAACCTATAACGTATAACGAATAACGTATAACGTATAACGTATAACGTACAACGCATAACGTATAACGTATAACGTATAACGTATAACGTATAACGTATAACGTATAACGTATGAACTATAACGTATAACGTATAACGTATAACGTATAACGTATAACGTGTAACGTATAACGTATAACGTATAACGTATAACGTATAACGTATAACGTATAACGTATAACGTATATCCTATAACGCATAACGTATAACGTATAACGTTCATCGTATAACGTATAACGTATAACGTAAAACGTATAACGTATAACGTATAACGTATAACGTATAACGTATAACGTATAACGTATAACGTATAACGTATAACGTATAACGTAAAACGTATAACGTATAACGTATAACGTATAACGTATAACGTATAACGTATAACGTATAACGTATAACGTATAACGTATAACGTATAACGTATAACGTATAACGTATAACGTATAACGTATAACGTATAACGTATAACGTATAACGTATAACGTATAACGTATAACGTATAACGTATAACGTATAACGTATAACTTATAACGTATAACGTATATCCTATAACGCATAACGTATAACGTATAACGTATATCGTATAACGTATAACGTATAACGTATAACGTATAACGTATAACGTATAACGTATAACGTATAACTTATAACGTGAAACGTATTTCATATTACGTATAACGAGTAACGTATAACGTATAACGTATAACGTATAACGTATAACGTATAACGTATAACGTATAACGTAAAACGTATAACGAATAACGTATAACGTATAACGTATAACGTATGACGTCTCACGTATAAGGTATGACCTATAACGCATAACGTATAGCGTATAACGCATAACGTATAACGTATAACGTATAACGTATAACGTATAACGTATAACGTATAACGTATAACGTATAACGTATAACGTATAACGTATAACGTATAACGTATAACGTATAACGTATATCGTATAACGTATATCGTATAACGTATAACGTATAACGTAAAACGTTTAACGTATAACCTATAACGTCTAACGTATAACGTATAACGTATAACGTATAACGTATAACGTATAACGTATAACGTATAACGTATAACGTATAACGTATAACGTATAACGTATAACGTATAACGTATAACGTATAACGCATAACCTATAACGTATAACGTAAAACGTATAACGTATAACGTACAACGTATAACGTATAACGTATACCGTATAACGTATAACGTATAACGTATAACGTTTAACGTATAACCTATAACGTCTAACGTATAACGTATAACGTATAACGTATAACGTATAACGTATAACGTATAACGTTTAACGTATAACGTATAACGTATAACGTATAACGTATAACGTATAACGTATAACGTATAACGTATAACGTATAACGTATAACGTATAACGTAAAACGTATAACGAATAACGTATAACGTATAACGTATAACGTATGACGTATCACGTATAAGGTATGACCTATAACGCATAACGTATAGCGTATAACGCATAACGTATAACGTATAACGTATAACGTATAACGTATAACGTATAACGTATAACGTATAACCTATAACGTATAACGTATAACGTATAACGTATAACGTATAACGTATAACGTATAACGTATAACGTATAACGTATAACGTATAACGTATAACGTATAACGTATAACGTATATCCTATAACGCATAACGTATAACGTATAACGTATATCGTATAACGTATAACGTATAACGTAAAACGCATAACGTATAACGTATAACGCATAACGTATAACGTATAACGTATAACGCATAACCTATAACGTATAACGTAGAACGTATAACGTATAACGTACAACGTATAACGTATAACGTATATCGTATAACGTATAACGTATAACGTATAACGTATAACGTATAACGTATAACGTATAACGTATAACGTATAACGTATAACGTATAACGTATAACGTATAACGTATAACGTTTAACGTATAACGTATAACGTATAACGTATAACGTATAGCGTACAACGTATAACGTACAACGTATAACGTATAACGTATATCGTATAACGTATAACGTATAACGTATAACGTATAACGTATAACGTATAACGTATAACGTATAACGTATAACGTATAACGTATAACGTATAACGTATAACGTATTACGTATAACGTATAACGTTTAACGTATAACGTATAACGTATAACGTATAACGTATAACGTATAACGTATAACGTATAACGTATAACGTATAACGTATATCGTATAACGTATATCGTATAACGTATAACGTATAACGTAAAACGTTTAACGTATAACCTATAACGTCTAACGTATAACGTATAACGTATAACGTATAACGTATAACGTATAACGTATAACGTATAACGTATAACGTATAACGTATAACGTATAACGTATAACGAATAACGTATAACGTATAACGTATAACGTATAACGTATAACGTATAACGTATAACGTATAACGTATAACGTAAAACGTATAACGTATAACGTATAACGTATAACGTATAACGTATAACGTATAACGTATAACGTATAACGTACAGCGTATAACGTCAAACGTGTAACGTATAACGTATAACGTATAGCGTATAACGTTTAACGTATAACGTATAACGTATAACGTATAACGTATAACGTATAACGTATAACGTATAACGTATAACGTATAACGTATAACGTATAACGTATAACGTATAACGTATAACGTATAACGTATAACGTATAACGTATAACGTATAACGTATAACGTATAACGTATAACGTATAACGTATAACGTATAACGTACAGCGTATAACGTCAAACGTATAACGTATAACGTATAACGTATATCCTATAACGCATAACGTATAACGTATAACGTATATCGTATAACGTATAACGTATAACGTAAAACGTTTAACGTATAACCTATAACGTCTAACGTATAACGTATAACGTATAACGTATATCCTATAACGCATAACGTATAACGTATAACGTATAACGTATAACGTATAACGTATAACGTATAACGTATAACGTATAACGTATAACGTAAAACGTATAACGTATAACGTATAACGTATAACGTATAACGTATAACGTATAACGTATAACGTATAACGTACAGCGTATAACGTCAAACGTGTAACGTATAACGTATAACGTATAGCGTATAACGTTTAACGTATAACGTATAACGTATAACGTATAACGTATAACGTATAACGTATAACGTATAACGTATAACGTATAACGTATAACGTATAACGTATAACGTATAACGTATAACGTATAACGTATAACGTATAACGTATAACGTATAACGTATAACGTATAACGTATAACGTATAACGTATAACGTATATCCTATAACGCATAACGTATAACGTATAACGTACATCGTATAACGTATAACGTATAACGTAAAACGTATAACGTATAACGTATAACGTATATCCTATAACGCATAACGTATAACGTATAACGTATATCGTATAACGTATAACGTATAACGTAAAACGTTTAACGTATAACCTATAACGTATATCGTATAACGTATATCGTATAACGTATAACGTATAACGTAAAACGTTTAACGTATAACCTATAACGTCTAACGTATAACGTATAACGTATAACGTATAACGTATAACGTATAACGTATAACGTATAACGTATAACGTATAACGTATAACGTATAACGTATAACGAATAACGTATAACGTATAACGTATAACGTATAACGTATAACGTATAACGTATAACGTATAACGTATAACGTAAAACGTATAACGTATAACGTATAACGTATAACGTATAACGTATAACGTATAACGTATAACGTATAACGTACAGCGTATAACGTCAAACGTGTAACGTATAACGTATAACGTATAGCGTATAACGTTTAACGTATAACGTATAACGTATAACGTATAACGTATAACGTATAACGTATAACGTATAACGTATAACGTATAACGTATAACGTATAACGTATAACGTATAACGTATAACGTATAACGTATAACGTATAACGTATAACGTATAACGTATAACGTATAACGTATAACGTATAACGTATAACGTATAACGTACAGCGTATAACGTCAAACGTATAACGTATAACGTATAACGTATATCCTATAACGCATAACGTATAACGTATAACGTATATCGTATAACGTATAACGTATAACGTAAAACGTTTAACGTATAACCTATAACGTCTAACGTATAACGTATAACGTATAACGTATATCCTATAACGCATAACGTATAACGTATAACGTATAACGTATAACGTATAACGTATAACGTATAACGTATAACGTATAACGTAAAACGTATAACGTATAACGTATAACGTATAACGTATAACGTATAACGTATAACGTATAACGTATAACGTACAGCGTATAACGTCAAACGTGTAACGTATAACGTATAACGTATAGCGTATAACGTTTAACGTATAACGTATAACGTATAACGTATAACGTATAACGTATAACGTATAACGTATAACGTATAACGTATAACGTATAACGTATAACGTATAACGTATAACGTATAACGTATAACGTATAACGTATAACGTATAACGTATAACGTATAACGTATAACGTATAACGTATAACGTATATCCTATAACGCATAACGTATAACGTATAACGTACATCGTATAACGTATAACGTATAACGTAAAACGTATAACGTATAACGTATAACGTATAACGTATAACGTATAACGTATAACGTATAACGTATAACGTATAACGTATAACGTAAAACGTATAACGTATAACGTATAACGTATAACGTATAACGTATAACGTATAACGTATAACGTATAACGTATAACGTATAACGTATAACGTATAACGTATAACGTATAACGTATAACGTATAACGTATAACGTATAACGTATAACGTATAACGTATAACGTATAACGTATAACGTATAACGTATAACGTATAACGTATAACGTATAACGTATAACGTATAACGTATAACTTATAACGTATAACGTATATCCTATAACGCATAACGTATAACGTATAACGTATATCGTATAACGTATAACGTATAACGTATAACGTATAACGTATAACGTATAACGTATAACGTATAACTTATAACGTGAAACGTATTTCATATTACGTATAACGAGTAACGTATAACGTATAACGTATAACGTATAACGTATAACGTATAACGTATAACGTAAAACGTATAACGAATAACGTATAACGTATAACGTATAACGTATGACGTCTCACGTATAAGGTATGACCTATAACGCATAACGTATAGCGTATAACGCATAACGTATAACGTATAACGTATAACGTATAACGTGTAACGTATAACGTATAACGTATAACGTATAACGTATAACGTATAACGTATAACGTATAACGTATAACGTATAACGTATAACGTATATCGTATAACGTATATCGTATAACGTATAACGTATAACGTAAAACGTTTAACGTATAACCTATAACGTCTAACGTATAACGTATAACGTATAACGTATAACGTATAACGTATAACGTATAACGTATAACGTATAACGTATAACGTATAACGTATAACGTATAACGTATAACGTATAACGCATAACCTATAACGTATAACGTAAAACGTATAACGTATAACGTACAACGTATAACGTATAACGTATACCGTATAACGTATAACGTATAACGTATAACGTTTAACGTATAACCTATAACGTCTAACGTATAACGTATAACGTATAACGTATAACGTATAACGTATAACGTATAACGTTTAACGTATAACGTATAACGTATAACGTATAACGTATAACGTATAACGTATAACGTATAACGTATAACGTATAACGTATAACGTATAACGTAAAACGTATAACGAATAACGTATAACGTATAACGTATAACGTATGACGTATCACGTATAAGGTATGACCTATAACGCATAACGTATAGCGTATAACGCATAACGTATAACGTATAACGTAAAACGTATAACGTATAACGTATAACGTATAACGTATAACGTATAACGTATAACGTATAACGTATAACGTATAACGTATAACGTATAACGTATAACGTATAACGTATAACGTATAACGTATAACGTATAACGTATAACGTATAACGTATAACGTATAACGTATAACGTATAACGTATAACGTATAACGTATAACGTATAACTTATAACGTATAACGTATATCCTATAACGCATAACGTATAACGTATAACGTATATCGTATAACGTATAACGTATAACGTATAACGTATAACGTATAACGTATAACGTATAACGTATAACTTATAACGTGAAACGTATTTCATATTACGTATAACGAGTAACGTATAACGTATAACGTATAACGTATAACGTATAACGTATAACGTATAACGTATAACGTAAAACGTATAACGAATAACGTATAACGTATAACGTATAACGTATGACGTCTCACGTATAAGGTATGACCTATAACGCATAACATAACGTATAGCGTATAACGCATAACGTATAACGTATAACGTATAACGTATAACGTATAACGTATAACGTATAACGTATAACGTATAACGTATATAACGTATAACGTATAACGTATAACGTATAACGTATATCGTATAACGTATATCGTATAACGTATAACGTATAACGTAAAACGTTTAACGTATAACCTATAACGTCTAACGTATAACGTATAACGTATAACGTATAACGTATAACGTATAACGTATAACGTATAACGTATAACGTATAACGTATAACGTATAACGTATAACGTATAACGTATAACGTATAACGCATAACCTATAACGTATAACGTAAAACGTATAACGTATAACGTACAACGTATAACGTATAACGTATACCGTATAACGTATAACGTATAACGTATAACGTTTAACGTATAACCTATAACGTCTAACGTATAACGTATAACGTATAACGTATAACGTATAACGTATAACGTATAACGTTTAACGTATAACGTATAACGTATAACGTATAACGTATAACGTATAACGTATAACGTATAACGTATAACGTATAACGTATAACGTATAACGTAAAACGTATAACGAATAACGTATAACGTATAACGTATAACGTATGACGTATCACGTATAAGGTATGACCTATAACGCATAACGTATAGCGTATAACGCATAACGTATAACGTATAACGTATAACGTATAACGTATAACGTATAACGTATAACGTATAACCTATAACGTATAACGTATAACGTATAACGTATAACGTATAACGTATAACGTATAACGTATAACGTATAAGTATAACGTATAACGTATAACGTATAACGTATATCCTATAACGCATAACGTATAACGTATAACGTATATCGTATAACGTATAACGTATAACGTAAAACGCATAACGTATAACGTATAACGCATAACGTATAACGTATAACGTATAACGCATAACCTATAACGTATAACGTAGAACGTATAACGTATAACGTACAACGTATAACGTATAACGTATATCGTATAACGTATAACGTATAACGTATAACGTATAACGTATAACGTATAACGTATAACGTATAACGTATAACGTATAACGTATAACGTATAACGTATAACGTATAACGTTTAACGTATAACGTATAACGTATAACGTATAACGTATAACGTATAACGTATAACGTATAACGTAAAACGTATAACGAATAACGTATAACGTATAACGTATGACGTATGACGTATCACGTATAAGGTATGACCTATAACGCATAACGTAGAACGTATAACGTATAACTTACAACGTGAAACGTATTTCATATTACGTATAACGAGTAACGTATAACGTATAACGTATAACGTATAACGTATAACGTATAACGTATAACGTAAAACGTATAACGTATAACGTATAACGTATAACGTATAGCGTACAACGTATAACGTACAACGTATAACGTATAACGTATATCGTATAACGTATAACGTATAACGTATAACGTATAACGTATAACGTATAACGTATAACGTATAACGTATAACGTATAACGTATAACGTATAACGTATAACGTATTACGTATAACGTATAACGTTTAACGTATAACGTATAACGTATAACGTATAACGTATAACGTATAACGTATAACGTATAACGTATAACGTATATCGTATAACGTATATCGTATAACGTATAACGTATAACGTAAAACGTTTAACGTATAACCTATAACGTCTAACGTATAACGTATAACGTATAACGTATAACGTATAACGTATAACGTATAACGTATAACGTATAACGTATAACGTATAACGTATAACGTATAACGAATAACGTATAACGTATAACGTATAACGTATAACGTATAACGTATAACGTATAACGTATAACGTATAACGTAAAACGTATAACGTATAACGTATAACGTATAACGTATAACGTATAACGTATAACGTATAACGTATAACGTATAACGTATAACGTATAACGTATAACGTATAACGTATAACGTATAACGTATATCCTATAACGCATAACGTATAACGTATAACGTACATCGTATAACGTATAACGTATAACGTAAAACGTATAACGTATAACGTATAACGTATATCCTATAACGCATAACGTATAACGTATAACGTATATCGTATAACGTATAACGTATAACGTAAAACGTTTAACGTATAACCTATAACGTATATCGTATAACGTATATCGTATAACGTATAACGTATAACGTAAAACGTTTAACGTATAACCTATAACGTCTAACGTATAACGTATAACGTATAACGTATAACGTATAACGTATAACGTATAACGTATAACGTATAACGTATAACGTATAACGTATAACGTATAACGAATAACGTATAACGTATAACGTATAACGTATAACGTATAACGTATAACGTATAACGTATAACGTATAACGTAAAACGTATAACGTATAACGTATAACGTATAACGTATAACGTATAACGTATAACGTATAACGTATAACGTACAGCGTATAACGTCAAACGTGTAACGTATAACGTATAACGTATAGCGTATAACGTTTAACGTATAACGTATAACGTATAACGTATAACGTATAACGTATAACGTATAACGTATAACGTATAACGTATAACGTATAACGTATAACGTATAACGTATAACGTATAACGTATAACGTATAACGTATAACGTATAACGTATAACGTATAACGTATAACGTATAACGTATAACGTATAACGTATAACGTACAGCGTATAACGTCAAACGTATAACGTATAACGTATAACGTATATCCTATAACGCATAACGTATAACGTATAACGTATATCGTATAACGTATAACGTATAACGTAAAACGTTTAACGTATAACCTATAACGTCTAACGTATAACGTATAACGTATAACGTATATCCTATAACGCATAACGTATAACGTATAACGTATAACGTATAACGTATAACGTATAACGTATAACGTATAACGTATAACGTAAAACGTATAACGTATAACGTATAACGTATAACGTATAACGTATAACGTATAACGTATAACGTATAACGTACAGCGTATAACGTCAAACGTGTAACGTATAACGTATAACGTATAGCGTATAACGTTTAACGTATAACGTATAACGTATAACGTATAACGTATAACGTATAACGTATAACGTATAACGTATAACGTATAACGTATAACGTATAACGTATAACGTATAACGTATAACGTATAACGTATAACGTATAACGTATAACGTATAACGTATAACGTATAACGTATAACGTATAACGTATATCCTATAACGCATAACGTATAACGTATAACGTACATCGTATAACGTATAACGTATAACGTAAAACGTATAACGTATAACGTATAACGTATAACGTATAACGTATAACGTATAACGTATAACGTATAACGTATAACGTATAACGTATAACGTATAACGTATAACGTATAACGTATAACGTATAACGTATAACGTATAACGTATAACGTATAACGTATAACGTATAACGTATAACGTATAACGTATAACGTATAACGTATAACGTATAACGTATAACGTATAACGTATAACGTATAACGTATAACGTATAACGTATAACGTATAACGTATAACGTATAACGTATAACGTATAACGTATAACGTATAACGTATAACGTATAACGTATAACTTATAACGTATAACGTATATCCTATAACGCATAACGTATAACGTATAACGTATATCGTATAACGTATAACGTATAACGTATAACGTATAACGTATAACGTATAACGTATAACGTATAACTTATAACGTGAAACGTATTTCATATTACGTATAACGAGTAACGTATAACGTATAACGTATAACGTATAACGTATAACGTATAACGTATAACGTAAAACGTATAACGAATAACGTATAACGTATAACGTATAACGTATGACGTCTCACGTATAAGGTATGACCTATAACGCATAACGTATAGCGTATAACGCATAACGTATAACGTATAACGTATAACGTATAACGTGTAACGTATAACGTATAACGTATAACGTATAACGTATAACGTATAACGTATAACGTATAACGTATAACGTATAACGTATAACGTATATCGTATAACGTATATCGTATAACGTATAACGTATAACGTAAAACGTTTAACGTATAACCTATAACGTCTAACGTATAACGTATAACGTATAACGTATAACGTATAACGTATAACGTATAACGTATAACGTATAACGTATAACGTATAACGTATAACGTATAACGTATAACGTATAACGCATAACCTATAACGTATAACGTAAAACGTATAACGTATAACGTACAACGTATAACGTATAACGTATACCGTATAACGTATAACGTATAACGTATAACGTTTAACGTATAACCTATAACGTCTAACGTATAACGTATAACGTATAACGTATAACGTATAACGTATAACGTATAACGTTTAACGTATAACGTATAACGTATAACGTATAACGTATAACGTATAACGTATAACGTATAACGTATAACGTATAACGTATAACGTATAACGTAAAACGTATAACGAATAACGTATAACGTATAACGTATGACGTATCACGTATAAGGTATGACCTATAACGCATAACGTATAGCGTATAACGCATAACGTATAACGTATAACGTAAAACGTATAACGTATAACGTATAACGTATAACGTATAACGTATAACGTATAACGTATAACGTATAACGTATAACGTATAACGTATAACGTATAACGTATAACGTATAACGTATAACGTATAACGTATAACGTATAACGTATAACGTATAACGTATAACGTATAACGTATAACGTATAACGTATAACGTATAACGTATAACGTATAACTTATAACGTATAACGTATATCCTATAACGCATAACGTATAACGTATAACGTATATCGTATAACGTATAACGTATAACGTATAACGTATAACGTATAACGTATAACGTATAACGTATAACTTATAACGTGAAACGTATTTCATATTACGTATAACGAGTAACGTATAACGTATAACGTATAACGTATAACGTATAACGTATAACGTATAACGTATAACGTAAAACGTATAACGAATAACGTATAACGTATAACGTATAACGTATGACGTCTCACGTATAAGGTATGACCTATAACGCATAACGTATAGCGTATAACGCATAACGTATAACGTATAACGTATAACGTATAACGTATAACGTATAACGTATAACGTATAACGTATAACGTATAACGTATAACGTATAACGTATAACGTATAACGTATAACGTATATCGTATAACGTATATCGTATAACGTATAACGTATAACGTAAAACGTTTAACGTATAACCTATAACGTCTAACGTATAACGTATAACGTATAACGTATAACGTATAACGTATAACGTATAACGTATAACGTATAACGTATAACGTATAACGTATAACGTATAACGTATAACGTATAACGTATAACGCATAACCTATAACGTATAACGTAAAACGTATAACGTATAACGTACAACGTATAACGTATAACGTATACCGTATAACGTATAACGTATAACGTATAACGTTTAACGTATAACCTATAACGTCTAACGTATAACGTATAACGTATAACGTATAACGTATAACGTATAACGTATAACGTTTAACGTATAACGTATAACGTATAACGTATAACGTATAACGTATAACGTATAACGTATAACGTATAACGTATAACGTATAACGTATAACGTAAAACGTATAACGAATAACGTATAACGTATAACGTATAACGTATGACGTATCACGTATAAGGTATGACCTATAACGCATAACGTATAGCGTATAACGCATAACGTATAACGTATAACGTATAACGTATAACGTATAACGTATAACGTATAACGTATAACCTATAACGTATAACGTATAACGTATAACGTATAACGTATAACGTATAACGTATAACGTATAACGTATAACGTATAACGTATAACGTATAACGTATATCCTATAACGCATAACGTATAACGTATAACGTATATCGTATAACGTATAACGTATAACGTAAAACGCATAACGTATAACGTATAACGCATAACGTATAACGTATAACGTATAACGCATAACCTATAACGTATAACGTAGAACGTATAACGTATAACGTACAACGTATAACGTATAACGTATATCGTATAACGTATAACGTATAACGTATAACGTATAACGTATAACGTATAACGTATAACGTATAACGTATAACGTATAACGTATAACGTATAACGTATAACGTATAACGTTTAACGTATAACGTATAACGTATAACGTATAACGTATAACGTATAACGTATAACGTATAACGTAAAACGTATAACGAATAACGTATAACGTATAACGTATGACGTATGACGTATCACGTATAAGGTATGACCTATAACGCATAACGTAGAACGTATAACGTATAACTTACAACGTGAAACGTATTTCATATTACGTATAACGAGTAACGTATAACGTATAACGTATAACGTATAACGTATAACGTATAACGTATAACGTAAAACGTATAACGTATAACGTATAACGTATAACGTATAGCGTACAACGTATAACGTACAACGTATAACGTATAACGTATATCGTATAACGTATAACGTATAACGTATAACGTATAACGTATAACGTATAACGTATAACGTATAACGTATAACGTATAACGTATAACGTATAACGTATAACGTATTACGTATAACGTATAACGTTTAACGTATAACGTATAACGTATAACGTATAACGTATAACGTATAACGTATAACGTATAACGTATAACGTATATCGTATAACGTATATCGTATAACGTATAACGTATAACGTAAAACGTTTAACGTATAACCTATAACGTCTAACGTATAACGTATAACGTATAACGTATAACGTATAACGTATAACGTATAACGTATAACGTATAACGTATAACGTATAACGTATAACGTATAACGAATAACGTATAACGTATAACGTATAACGTATAACGTATAACGTATAACGTATAACGTATAACGTATAACGTAAAACGTATAACGTATAACGTATAACGTATAACGTATAACGTATAACGTATAACGTATAACGTATAACGTATAACGTACAGCGTATAACGTCAAACGTGTAACGTATAACGTATAACGTATAGCGTATAACGTTTAACGTATAACGTATAACGTATAACGTATAACGTATAACGTATAACGTATAACGTATAACGTATAACGTATAACGTATAACGTATAACGTATAACGTATAACGTATAACGTATAACGTATAACGTATAACGTATAACGTATAACGTATAACGTATAACGTATAACGTATAACGTATAACGTATAACGTACAGCGTATAACGTCAAACGTATAACGTATAACGTATAACGTATATCCTATAACGCATAACGTATAACGTATAACGTATATCGTATAACGTATAACGTATAACGTAAAACGTTTAACGTATAACCTATAACGTCTAACGTATAACGTATAACGTATAACGTATATCCTATAACGCATAACGTATAACGTATAACGTATAACGTATAACGTATAACGTATAACGTATAACGTATAACGTATAACGTAAAACGTATAACGTATAACGTATAACGTATAACGTATAACGTATAACGTATAACGTATAACGTATAACGTACAGCGTATAACGTCAAACGTGTAACGTATAACGTATAACGTATAGCGTATAACGTTTAACGTATAACGTATAACGTATAACGTATAACGTATAACGTATAACGTATAACGTATAACGTATAACGTATAACGTATAACGTATAACGTATAACGTATAACGTATAACGTATAACGTATAACGTATAACGTATAACGTATAACGTATAACGTATAACGTATAACGTATAACGTATATCCTATAACGCATAACGTATAACGTATAACGTACATCGTATAACGTATAACGTATAACGTAAAACGTATAACGTATAACGTATAACGTATAACGTATAACGTATAACGTATAACGTATAACGTATAACGTATAACGTATAACGTAAAACGTATAACGTATAACGTATAACGTATAACGTATAACGTATAACGTATAACGTATAACGTATAACGTATAACGTATAACGTATAACGTATAACGTATAACGTATAACGTATAACGTATAACGTATAACGTATAACGTATAACGTATAACGTATAACGTATAACGTATAACGTATAACGTATAACGTATAACGTATAACGTATAACGTATAACGTATAACTTATAACGTATAACGTATATCCTATAACGCATAACGTATAACGTATAACGTATATCGTATAACGTATAACGTATAACGTATAACGTATAACGTATAACGTATAACGTATAACGTATAACTTATAACGTGAAACGTATTTCATATTACGTATAACGAGTAACGTATAACGTATAACGTATAACGTATAACGTATAACGTATAACGTATAACGTAAAACGTATAACGAATAACGTATAACGTATAACGTATAACGTATGACGTCTCACGTATAAGGTATGACCTATAACGCATAACGTATAGCGTATAACGCATAACGTATAACGTATAACGTATAACGTATAACGTGTAACGTATAACGTATAACGTATAACGTATAACGTATAACGTATAACGTATAACGTATAACGTATAACGTATAACGTATAACGTATATCGTATAACGTATATCGTATAACGTATAACGTATAACGTAAAACGTTTAACGTATAACCTATAACGTCTAACGTATAACGTATAACGTATAACGTATAACGTATAACGTATAACGTATAACGTATAACGTATAACGTATAACGTATAACGTATAACGTATAACGTATAACGTATAACGCATAACCTATAACGTATAACGTAAAACGTATAACGTATAACGTACAACGTATAACGTATAACGTATACCGTATAACGTATAACGTATAACGTATAACGTTTAACGTATAACCTATAACGTCTAACGTATAACGTATAACGTATAACGTATAACGTATAACGTATAACGTATAACGTTTAACGTATAACGTATAACGTATAACGTATAACGTATAACGTATAACGTATAACGTATAACGTATAACGTATAACGTATAACGTATAACGTAAAACGTATAACGAATAACGTATAACGTATAACGTATAACGTATGACGTATCACGTATAAGGTATGACCTATAACGCATAACGTATAGCGTATAACGCATAACGTATAACGTATAACGTATAACGTATAACGTATAACGTATAACGTATAACGTATAACCTATAACGTATAACGTATAACGTATAACGTATAACGTATAACGTATAACGTATAACGTATAACGTATAACGTATAACGTATAACGTATAACGTATAACGTATATCCTATAACGCATAACGTATAACGTATAACGTATATCGTATAACGTATAACGTATAACGTAAAACGCATAACGTATAACGTATAACGCATAACGTATAACGTATAACGTATAACGCATAACCTATAACGTATAACGTAGAACGTATAACGTATAACGTACAACGTATAACGTATAACGTATATCGTATAACGTATAACGTATAACGTATAACGTATAACGTAGAACGTATAACGTATAACGTATAACGTATAACGTATAACGTATAACGTATAACGTATAACGTTTAACGTATAACGTATAACGTATAACGTATAACGTATAACGTATAACGTATAACGTATAACGTAAAACGTATAACGAATAACGTATAACGTATAACGTATGACGTATGACGTATCACGTATAAGGTATGACCTATAACGCATAACGTATAACGTATAACGTATAACTTACAACGTGAAACGTATTTCATATTACGTATAACGAGTAACGTATAACGTATAACGTATAACGTATAACGTATAACGTATAACGTATAACGTAAAACGTATAACGTATAACGTATAACGTATAACGTATAACGTACAACGTATAACGTACAACGTATAACGTACAACGTATAACGTATAACGTATATCGTATAACGTATAACGTATAACGTATAACGTATAACGTATAACGTATAACGTATAACGTATAACGTATAACGTATAACGTATAACGTATAACGTATAACGTATAACGTATTACGTATAACGTATAACGTTTAACGTATAACGTATAACGTATAACGTATAACGTATAACGTATAACGTATAACGTATAACGTATAACGTATATCGTATAACGTATATCGTATAACGTATAACGTATAACGTAAAACGTTTAACGTATAACCTATAACGTCTAACGTATAACGTATAACGTATAACGTATAACGTATAACGTATAACGTATAACGTATAACGTTTAACGTATAACGTATAACGTATAACGTATAACGTATAACGTATAACGTATAACGTATAACGTATAACGTAAAACGTATAACGTATAACGTATAACGTATAACGTATAACGTATAACGTATAACGTATAACGTATAACGTACAGCGTATAACGTCAAACGTGTAACGTATAACGTATAACGTATAGCGTATAACGTTTAACGTATAACGTATAACGTATAACGTATAACGTATAACGTATAACGTATAACGTATAACGTATAACGTATAACGTATAACGTATAACGTATAACGTATAACGTATAACGTATAACGTATAACGTATAACGTATAACGTATAACGTATAACGTATAACGTACAGCGTATAACGTCAAACGTATAACGTATAACGTATAACGTATATCCTATAACGCATAACGTATAACGTATAACGTATATCGTATAACGTATAACGTATAACGTAAAACGTTTAACGTATAACCTATAACGTCTAACGTATAACGTATAACGTATAACGTATATCCTATAACGCATAACGTATAACGTATAACGTATATCGTATAACGTATAACGTATAACGTAAAACGTTTAACGTATAACCTATAACGTCTAACGTATGACGTATAACGTATAACGTATGACGTATCACGTATAAGGTATGACCTATAACGCATAACGTATAGCGTATAACGCATAACGTATAACGTATAACGTATAACGTATAACGTATAACGTATAACGTATAACGTATAACGTATAACCTATAACGTATAACGTATAACGTATAACGTATAACGTATAACGTATAACGTCTAACGTATAACGTATAACGTATAACGTATAACGTATATCCTATAACGTATAACGTATAACGTATAACGTATATCGTATAACGTATATCGTGTAACGTATAACGTATAACGTATAACGTATAACGTATAACGTATAACGTATAACGTATAACGTATAACGTATAACGTATAACGTATAACGTATAACGTTTAAAGTATAACGTATAACGTATAACGTATAACGTATAACGTATAACGTATAACGTATAACGTATAACGTATAACGCATAACCTATAACGTATAACGTATAACGTATAACGTATAACGTACAACGTATAACGTATAACGTATAACGTATAACGTATAACGTATAACGTATAACGTATAACGTATAACGTATAACGTATATCGTATAACGTATATCGTATAACGTATAACGTATAACGTAAAACGTTTAACGTATAACCTATAACGTCTAACGTATAACGTATAACGTATAACGTATAACGTATAACGTATAACGTATAACGTATAACGTATAACGTTTAACGTATAACGTATAACGTATAACGTATAACGTATAACGTATAACGTATAACGTATAACGTATAACGTAAAACGTAT
The DNA here is from genome assembly GCF_051014685.1 of Ptiloglossa arizonensis. NCBI lineage: Eukaryota > Metazoa > Arthropoda > Insecta > Hymenoptera > Colletidae > Ptiloglossa > Ptiloglossa arizonensis. The sequence continues at coordinate 302,928 of NW_027478598.1, read as the reverse complement.
AACGTATAACGTATAACGTATAACGTATAACGTATAACGTATAACGTATAACGTATAACGTACAGCGTATAACGTCAAACGTGTAACGTATAACGTATAACGTATAGCGTATAACGTTTAACGTATAACGTATAACGTATAACGTATAACGTATAACGTATAACGTATAACGTATAACGTATAACGTATAACGTATAACGTATAACGTATAACGTATAACGTATAACGTATAACGTATAACGTATAACGTATAACGTATAACGTATAACGTATAACGTATAACGTACAGCGTATAACGTCAAACGTATAACGTATAACGTATAACGTATATCCTATAACGCATAACGTATAACGTATAACGTATATCGTATAACGTATAACGTATAACGTAAAACGTTTAACGTATAACCTATAACGTCTAACGTATAACGTATAACGTATAACGTATATCCTATAACGCATAACGTATAACGTATAACGTATATCGTATAACGTATAACGTATAACGTAAAACGTTTAACGTATAACCTATAACGTCTAACGTATAACGTATACCGTATAACGTATAACGTATAACGTATAACGTATAACGTCAAACGTATAACGTATAACGCATAACGTATAACGTATAACGCATAACGCATAACGTATAACGTATAACGTATAACGTATAATATATAACGTATAACGTATAACGTATAACGTATATCGTGTAACGTATAACGTATAACGTATAACGTTTAACGTATAACGTATAACGTATAACGTATAACGTATAACGTATAACGTATAACGTATAACGTACAGCGTATAACGTCAAACGTGTAACGTATAACGTATAACGTATAACGTATAACGCATAACGTATAACGTATAACGTATAACGCATAACCTATAACGTATAACGTATAACGTATAACGTATAACGTACAACGTATAACGTATAACGTATATCGTATAACGTATTACGTATAACGTATAACGTTTAACGTATAACGTATAACGTATAACGTATAACGAATAACGTATAACGTATAACGTATAACGTTTAACGTATAACGTATAACGTATAACGTATAACGTATAACGTATAACGTATAACGTATAACGTATAACGTATAACGTAAAACGTATAACGAATAACGTATAACGTATAACGTATAACGTATGACGTATCACGTATAAGGTATGACCTATAACGCATAACGTATAGCGTATAACGCATAACGTATAACGTATAACGTATAACGTATAACGTATAACGTATAACGTATAACGTATAACGTATATCCTATAACGCATAACGTATAACGTATAACGTATATCGTATAACGTATAACGTATAACGTAAAACGTATAACGTGTAACGTATAACGTATAACGTATAACGTATAACGTATAACGTATAACGTATAACGTATAACGTATATCCTATAACGCATAACGTATAACGTATAACGTATATCGTATAACGTATAACGTATAACGTAAAACGTTTAACGTATAACCTATAACGTCTAACGTATAACGTATAACGTATAACGTATACCGTACAACGTATAACGTATACCGTATAACGTATAACGTCAAACGTATAACGTATAACGTATAACGTATAACGCATAACGTATAACGTATACCGTATAACGTATAACGTATAACGTATAACGTATAACGTATAACGTATAACGTCAAACGTGTAACGTATAACGTATAACGTATAGCGTATAACGTTTAACGTATAACCTATAACGTATAACGTATAACGTATAACGTATAACGTATAACGTATAACGTATAACGTATAACGTATAACGTATAACGTATAACGTATAACGTATAACGTATAACGCATAACGTATAACGTATAACGTACAGCGTATAACGTCAAACGTATAACGTATAACGTATAACGTATAACGTATAACGCATAACGTATAACGTATAACGTATAACGCATAACGTATAACGTATAACGTATAATGTATAACGTATAACGTATAACGTATAACGTATAACGTATAACGTATAACGTATAACGTATAACGTATAACGTATAACGCACAGCGTATAACGTCAAACGCATAACGTATAACGTATAACGAATAAAGTATAACGTATAACGTTTAACGTATAACGTATAACGTATAACGTATAACGTATAACGTATAACGTATAACGTATAACGTATAACGTATAACGTATAACGTATAACGTATAACGTATAACGTATAACGTATAACGTATAACGTATAACGTATAACGTATAACGTATAACGTATAACGTATAACGTATAACGTACAGCGTATAACGTCAAACGTATAACGTATAACGTATAACGTATATCCTATAACGCATAACGTATAACGTATAACGTATATCGTATAACGTATAACGTATAACGTAAAACGTTTAACGTATAACCTATAACGTCTAACGTATAACGTATAACGTATAACGTATATCCTATAACGCATAACGTATAACGTATAACGTATATCGTATAACGTATAACGTATAACGTAAAACGTTTAACGTATAACCTATAACGTCTAACGTATAACGTATACCGTATAACGTATAACGTATAACGTATAACGTATAACGTCAAACGTATAACGTATAACGCATAACGTATAACGTATAACGCATAACGCATAACGTATAACGTATAACGTATAACGTAAAACGTATAACGTGTAACGTATAACGTATAACGTATAACGTATAACGTATAACGTATAACGTATAACGTATAACGTATATCCTATAACGCATAACGTATAACGTATAACGTATATCGTATAACGTATAACGTATAACGTAAAACGTTTAACGTATAACCTATAACGTCTAACGTATAACGTGTAACGTATAACGTATAACGCATAACGTATAACGTATAACCTATAACGTATAACGTATAA